>NC_136968.1:27417570-27485070 GCF_032717465.1 Coenobita brevimanus | reverse complement strand
GTGTGTGTGTGTGTGTGTGTGTGTGTGTGTGTTTGCTAGCATGGTCTTTATGCTGGTTGTCTGCTGGATAATTATGGTTTTGTCTTCTGGATAATTTTTGCCTGAAGGACTTCATCCTCCCAGGTGAGTCCTAGGATGCGCTGTAAGCATCGGATGTGCAAAAACCCAAGCTGTTTAATGTAACACTGGTAAGTAGTCCAGCATTCAGGACCGTATATAGGCGAGTGGAGAGACACAAAGCTTTATATACTGATACGTTCGTCTTGGTTCTCTAGTTGGTGTTTTCAAAGTCTCTGGATCTGTAACGCCCAGAGAGACTGAGAAGTGGTTGATTCGTGCAAGGACTTCTGCATCAATGTTATGTTTATCTTAGGGCACACTTCCAAGGTAGGTAAAATTCTCTACTTGTTTTACATTTTCACCATTTAACTGAAATGCAAGAGGTTCTACTGCATAGTTTCTCTGAGACATTGACTGTTTTATTGACTTTTATCCCAGGTCCCATTGCATGGTATTTGTTGGAAATGATGATGAGAGACTGTTGCAGGGCGTCTGGGGTATGTGCAAGAACAGCACAGTCATCAGCATATTGCGGCTCTAGGAAATCAGCTAATTCAGTCTTTGATTATGCTTGAATACGTCTGAGATTAAATTACCTTCTATATGGAACTGGAATTATATTCCACCATCAGAGTTCGTTTATTGGTGTCTTAAAAGAGTGACTGCCGTGAGATAGATTTTGAAAATGATAGGAGCCAGGACACATCCTTGTTTTACACCCACATCCACATTGAAGGGTTCGGATTTGCTCCCACCTATGGACATACGAGCATACATGTTGTCAAGCAGGCTCTTTTGGATGGTTAGAAATTTGTTTGAACCCCAATTTTATAAAAAGCATTTCATAAATGTTCTCTGTTGACAATGTCATATGCTCTTGCAAGATTGATGAATGCAATATACGCATCTGCTCGTGGCATTTCTCCTGTATCTATCGGGCAACAAAGGTCAAAAATTATCACAGGTACTGCGTTCTTTCCAATTTCAAGTGTGTTTCTGGAAGTGTTGACTCAGTCAAATGTTTGTCAATCTGCATAACATTATCATGGCTAGTAGTTTCCTAGCATTCACAAGAAGAGAGATGCCTCTGCTATTGTCACAATTTGAGAGATACCCTTTCTTCTTGTAGATGGTTACAATATCAGAAGTAAGCCACTAAGATGGAATCTATTCTTTTTTGCAGATGGTCAGAAATGGATTATGGAGGAACTGGTGCAGAGGAGTAGACTGCAGCACCAGTCGAGCAGGGGAGTACTCCCAAGGTGGATGGAATGCTGATGACAGGGAGAGCTGGAGCTCCCGTTTCATCAGCTCTTGGGACTAGTTCCTGATCATCCTCCTTTGCTGAACTTTTTCAGTGTTTCAGTAACACACAGAGTAGGCCAGCATGCTCAACAAGTTTCTCTAACTGTCATCATCAATCTCCATGCACAGTACACACTAAACTTCCTTTTCAAAATTTAAAAAAATGGAGTATAACCAGGCTTCGGAGTTCCCGGGGGGGGGGGGGCACCATAAATGTCCCGTCCGCCCCTCTCCCGGCGACAACTCACCGAGATGCCAGGAACCACTGTATGACCCACTTCTTCATTTCTGCAACATTCCCGGCCTTTCCACTAACTTTCTCTCAGTCGAACACTACCTCTCCTCCTCTAAACCTCACCTTCTGTTTCTGACAGAGACTCAGCTGTCTGAGGCAACTGACAGCAAATGCTGTTCCCTCCTAGTTTCTCTCTACTCATTTCAACATACTTGACTTCGTCCTTACAACTAATCCGTCTGCTTACACTGTTAACCTACCCTCTGCTTTAAGCTCCTCCAATTACAACCTTATTACCTTGACCTGTTCTATCACTCCGGTACGGCCTGGCCCTCCAAAGAAACGTCGACAGTGGGACTTTGGAGCTGCGGATCAGGAGACCCTCAGGCAGTACTTCTTTGATTTCCTATGGAATGATTATTGTTTCCATGGCCGGGAGCCATCTGAATGTGCTTTGTACATTACGGAGGTCATACTTTCAGGCATGGAGGCATACATTCCTTTCTCATTTCCTTTGACTAATGCAAGATAGCCTTGGTTTAATCAAGCTTGTTCTAATGCTGTCCGCAACAAGGAGAAGGCCTATAAAAAAGGTACCAGAGCCAACCCACCCCTGAATCACATCGTGTTTATGTTTCTGTCTGGAATTGTACAAAGTCTGTTCTTCGCTCTGCTAAAAATAATTTCATCTGTACTAAATGCTCTCAACTTTCCATCTCGAATTCTTCCCGCTCTTTCTGGCACCTTGCTTTCTAACAACTTTACCTCATCATCCTTCCCTCTTCTCTTCTACTCTGATGGCTTTCTAGCTATTTCTTCTACTGATAAATCAGATCTCGTTGCTCAGGCTTTCTCCTCCAATTCCACCTTCGACGATTCCGATGCTGTTCCTCCATCACTTCCCCTCTCTGACTTCCTCATGGCTGACATGAAAATTTCTTCAGCTGATGTATTTTCTGCCATCAATGGCCTTAATACTAAGAAGACATTTGGGCATGATGGAGTCCCTCCTGTTGTCCTCAAGAACTGTGCTTCAGTGCTTACACCCTGCATAGGTAAACTCTTTCGCCTTTGTCTGTCAACTTTCTGTCAACTTGTACCTTTCCTTCTTGCTAGAAGTTTGCTGTCATTCAGCCAGTCCCAAAGAAAGGTGACCATTCCCAACTCTCTAACTATCTCCCGATTGCTTTAACATCCTGTGTCTCAATATTTTTCGAGTCAATTCTTAACAGAAAAATATTAAGACATCTTTCCTATCATAACCTTCTTTCTGATCGTCAGTATGGGTTCCGTCAGGGATGCTCCACTGGCAATCTTCTCACCTAACTTTTAGACTCTTGGTCATCCTCTTTTGGGACTTTGGTGAAAGCTTTGCCATTGCACTTGGCATCTCAAAGGCTGTCGATCGAGTCTGGCATAAATCTTTAATTTCCACATTGCCCTCTCACGGTTTCTATCATTCTATCTGTGCCTTCATCTACAGCTTCCTATCTGGTCATTCTATACCCGTTGTTGTAGATGGCCATCGTTCTTCTCCTAGATCTATCAACAGTGGTGTTTCTCAGGGCTCTGTCCTATCACCAACTCTCTGCCTTTTATCCATCAATGAGTTTCTAAGCTGTACATCTAACTCTATCCACTCATACGCTGATGATTCTACCCTTCACCTTTCCATTCAGTTCTCGCAACATCAATCTCAGCAGTAACTTCAACAAACAAGGGATGAGGCTATGGCACACCTAATGTCTGACTTGGCTCGTATCTGTGACCGGGGCAAAAATAATCTTGTTTTTAATGCATCAAAAACTCAGTTTTTACACCTGACAAGCCGACACAATCTTCCACAGTACCACCCACTAATGTTTAATAATACTCAACTTAATCCTGAATCATCCTTGAACATCCTTGGAGTTTCATTCACTCGGGACTTATCTTGGAAAGATCATATTGCATCTCTAATAAAATCTGCTTCCAAGAGATTGGGTGTGCTAAGCCGACACCGTACCTTTTTTTTACCCCTGAACAGTTGTTGACTTTATACACGGGTTTTATTTGCCCTTGTTTTGAGTACAACTTTCATGTGTGGGGAGGCTTTCCACATACAGCTCTTCTCAATAGGGTGGAGTCAAATGCTTTTTGTCTCATTAACTCTCTTCCTCTTACTGGCTTCCTTCAACCTCTGTCTCTTCGCCGCACTGTTGCATCTTTATCTCTTTTTTATCGTTACTTCAACGGTCACTGCTTCTCTGAACTGTCTGCTTGCATCCCTCCACCTCTACGACAGGTGCGTAGCACCCATCTAGCAACAACCTCTCATCCCTTTTCTGTCCAAGTCTCTAATGCAAGAGTTAACTGTTACTCCCAGTCCTTCATTTATGCAAGAGGTCATCTCTGGAACTGTCTCCCTCTGTCTGTATTTCGTACTTCCTATGATCTTCAGTCTTTCAAAAGCACTGTCCAGGCATCTCGAAATGAACAGATCTCGAATTTGGCTGTCTTATTGTTTTTATTTTTTTCTTGGAAGAGACAGTTTGCATGCTTCTGGCCTTTGGTTCCCTCTTTCTTGGATTTAAAAAAAAATGGCCACACTCTTTGATCAGTTCAGATGGCATGCCATCAGGGCCAGGGCTTTTGTTAAATTTCTGAGATTGAATGGCTTGAAAAGTTTCTGGAAGTGTAGGTGGGACATGGAGGTCTGCTGCCTGGGGGCATTTGGGATGTTATCATGGATATTGTTCTCCATCGTGTCTCTTTGACTCAGTAAGGTGTTGATGTGTTGCACCCATCTTTCTATGCTTGCATGCTTGTCTTTAACCCGCCTCGTCCCGGAGACATGAATTCACGTCCTCACATGATGTGCACTCATATCCCGGAGACGTAAATTAATGCGGCAACATTGCAAGGTCCCTAATATGCACAATTTTCAATTTTCGCAAGTAATTTTTGGCACGTATACACGGGACACCTTCCTCTATTCCTCTACAAGATGCCAAGCAGGGACAATGCCTTACACCGCATAATCTTTCCCCCCCCCCCCGCACGCCATTGTCTCGGCAATTCACCTGTTACCAGTGACCTGGCCAATAAAGACATTCAGGGCCAGAGTGATTCCCCAATCGATGACAATGTGGAGGACAAAGTTTACATAGCATTAGAGGAAGAAACACTCAGAAATGATGATCAGGTAATGTGGGAAAAAAAGGTCATGAATGGTGATGAGTTGGTGAGCGAAACAATGCTTATAATGCCTATATTACTGTTTGAAAACCAATATACTCTTGTACTACATATAAATTCGTACCAAGTAAATAAATAAATACTGTTTATGAGTGGATAAAATAGTTACCCTCCCATAGAACTCGTTTTCTTTGGTGCCAGCCTGTTAGAAAACCCAGTCAGATAAGGAGGTACTCATACCTGGATCGAGTATTTTAAACCTCAGGTGAGCGATTTCTCTACGGATTTTCGATGTTTCTCACCAAAAGGAAATGTTTGAGCCTAAAAAAAAAAAAGGTACAAAAATGTCGGGACTGGGGCGTACCACTGCCCAGAAAACGTCAGGATGGGGCAGGTTAAGGAGCCTTCCTTCAGCAGATTGAACAGGGTTTAAGTTGTGTCTGGTTGGCCCATAGATGCTTTTAACAGACTTGTAGAACCCATGTTAGTCATTAACATCAGCCAGTCTTTGCAGCTCTTTTCTTGCTAAGTACACCATTTGTTGTCCATGTCACACAGTTTTCTCTGAGGTTCTGGAATTCAGTTTCTAGGGTTAAGGAGCTAGCATGAGCTAATCACTTGTTATGTGTTATATTCTTCATTGCAAGAAGGTCATGTATGCCCTCAGCAATTTCATGAAACCAGTCTTTATGGCGGCGAGTGGAGAAGCCTAGTTACTTCTGCAGGACTATCGAGCAGTGTCTTAATGTTTGGCCACTCCACATTTAGGTTTGTTGCACTGTTGGTTTGATTCAGTGGTGGGCATTGAGAGAACTTGTCTGTAATGCCATTGCGGAAGTTGTTGCAAGTTGCCACATCTTTTAAAATACTTCAGTTTAGTATCTTGATGGATGGTCTGTGGCGCATTTGAGGTGAATAAGTAACTGCAGTTTGGTGAGTATAGGTTATGGTCTGTTGAGTATTCAGCACCTCTCATAGCTTGGGTTATAAGAACTTCTCTTTGATCTCACTACCTTACAATGACATAAACCCCTGTTACACATACACGACTTAAGGGCCGACTGCAGTGCAACTCAGGGTCATGTCCTAGTTGGCTCCCACGCCTCCCGACTGGCCCCGAGTCAGCTCTTCTCACAACTGCCTGATGACTGCGTCAGGACTGCCTCACGACCAGTCATGACATCCTCAAGAATGCGGCATGATTGTGAGGCAACCACAAGTTGACGGAGTTACGAGTCTTCAAATTTGAAATTTAATGGATTTTTGTCAGCCACGACCATGATACGACAGCTCACGAATGCAACATGACTGCATGATGCATTTGGGGGATGCACCCTGACCCCCCCACGACACCCCACGACTGACCCATGGGGCAGGGCACCACACCTGGACCATCAATGACACCCAGCATGTGGTGGGGCATCACACCTGGACTACCAATGACACCCAGCATGTAGTGGGGCATCACACCTGGACCACCAATGACACCCAGCATGGGGCAGGGCATCACACATGAACCACCAGTGACACCCAGCCCTGCTTTACATAACCATCCCAACCCCACAATATCCACAACAACCCCACATCAAATAGTTAACAGGTATAAAGACAGGTAATTGATGTATGGTAATAGATTTCCAGATTTTATTAAAACAAAGTAGGTTTTATTTTGAGTTGGCTTCATCAGTAGAGCTGTCAGCAATCAGGAAGGCCCTGGTGGGTCGGTGGGCAGGTGGGTGGTTGGATGGTAGGTGGGTGGCTGGGTGGTAGTTGGGTGGTAATTGGGTGGTTGGGTGATAGGTGGGTGGTGAGTGGTAGGTGAGTGGCGAGTGGTAGGTGGGTAAGTGAGTGGTAGGTGGGTAATTGGTAGGTGGATATGTGGGTGGTAGGTGGGTAAGTGGTAGGTGAGTAAGATGGTGGCAGGCAGGTTGTGGCAGGTGGCTGGTGGGTGGTGGCAGATGGCAGGTGTGTGTGTGTGTGTGTGTGTGTGTGTGTGTGTGTGTGTGTGTGTGTGTGTACTACCCTCTGGCGCCTCTATCACCTCACAATCACCATGTGTGACCGGTGTTGCCAGATCATTGATCACACCATGTTTCCCGCCAAGACTCGTGGCACACTCTTTTTGCCCGGTCTGGACTCGGGCATAGCCCAGTTGTCATGTGGTCTTGTTGCAGTTGTCACATGGTCGTGAGACATGATTCCAATACGCCGAATGGACTGCCAAAATGCGTTGCATGGTTGTCTCGGGGTCTGGGCATGGTCTGGTCGTGGTCGGCGACTTGTTATGCAGTCGTAACGTTTTTTTTGTTGGCAATTGCATCACAACACGCAACGAACGCATCACAATGCATCCAACTGAGCTAAGACTGCGACTGACCTACGACACTCTCGACTATGACATAACTGTGACATGACTTTTGGCAAATCTTGAGGCCGGACGAGTCGTCCCAGTGGCTCACAACCCTCAAGAGTCTGGGCTTTGTCGGCGAATCAAGAGATTATCGATGAAAAAATGCGTTACGACCTTGAGGCGTGCCGCGCTCGGCCCTTGAGTCGCGTATGTGTGACAAGGGCTATAGTCAATTAGGTGTCACTGTCTAGATCATAGGTGCATCCATGTGGTCTTGTGTTTATTCTTAAGTTGAAAATTGGTGTTGTTGATGAGCAGATTGTGTTCTGAGCATAAAGACAATGGTCTCAGACCATTGTTTTTCATGTTACCAACATCATGGTGGCCTATAATGCCTTGCCAAAGGTGACTGATTCTTCCGTCTGTGACATTAAAATATCCAAGCATGATCAGTTTGTCATTAGGTGATACTGAGCAAATGGTGGCATCCAAAGAGTCATAAAAGAAATCTTTGGTGGTGTCCTCAGAATCAGGCGCTGGGGCATAGGCGGTGATGAATGTTGTATATTGGCCTTTAGAGAGTGAGATGTGTCAAGACATCAGCCTCTCCGATTATACCCACAGGAGTTTCTTGGATATTCTGTAGAAGGTTACTTTGGATGGCAAAGTGAATACAAAAGCTTCTTCTTATATTGTCTTGGTATCCCCTCCTGAAATAGGTATACTCTTCTCCTGCTTCTGTAAGGTTGTCCTCTCCTGAAAGGCGAGTCTCAGACAAGGTACCAATGTCAGTTTTATAAATAATTCAGTCCATGGACAATAAGGGCAGTTGTGCTGCTAGGTCATGAGTTGTGGTATGTATCAAATAAGGTTTGTATATTTCAGACAGCAAGAGCCATGGGGATTCTTTTGTTTTTTTTACCGCAATGTGGGATGCCTTGACAGGTGTGGTTACCAGCCAAGGTGGCATGGAGCAGTAAATGTAAGATACTTTTTCTAAACCCCTCCCTATCAGGGGCAAGCAGTTGGGCATCTGCTTCCAGATGCTTAGTTGCACTGGATGCTGCCGATGGCATGACCTGCTCCTGTGCCATCATGTCAGTGACCACTAGGCAAATACCACTTAAGTGCAGGACTCGAACTAGCAACTTCCTGCCACAGCAATGACTTGTCCCTGTCACCCTACCCTGTCACCAGAGGTCTTTTTGTTTTGGTAAAAGACGAAATAGGAGGTAAGTATAGCAGTGGGCTTGTGCAATGAATGGATTGGATGTGATGGTGAAAGTGCAGAGTCCTTACTACACGTGACTTAGCCCTTCTCAGCTTGTGATGGTAGCATGAAGATTCACGACACCCATCTACTGAGCAGGGTTGCAGGAGTCTGTCGGGAGCTTTGTCTGTCGAACTCCATCTTCCATGGGCCTCCACATACGGATTTTTCGCTCGGGGTTGACTCCTCTAGCCTTAACCAATCCATTGAAGATCGATGCTGCATTGGACCTGGGAACACTTTGTCTGACCTCTCACTGATGGCCTTCCAGCATGGGTAACCTTGTCCTTCTGCTGAGTCCAGGGGAGATCTCACTACGCCGGTACGGCCCACCAGGAATACAGGGGCAAGCAAGCACCCCCACCACGAGAGTATGGTTCCTGTGGACACACACACACACACACACACACACACACACACACACACGCACACACACACACACACACACACAGGAGCATAGCGAAGGGGGGGTGGACGAGGCGGCTGCCCCCCCCTTGAGGGTCTTGAAATTGTTTGGGGCTAAAAAAAAAAAAATCTTTAAAAATAAATAAATAAATAAATAAATAAAACACTTTCTAAATATATAGGCGTGTGTGTGTATATATATATATATATATATATATATATATACAGAGAGAGAGAGAGAGAGAGAGAGAGAGAGAATCGTACTGAGTCACCGTCATGCAGACATAATTTTGAATCGGTTCTCCTCTTATGAATATACTGTACAGTCATGGCATGCAAAATTGCTGATTGCATATTTATATAACTAGAATCGGTGTTCTTTTTTTTTCATTTGAGTTAGAGAGAGAGAGAGAGAGAGAGAGAGAGAGAGAGAGAGAGAGAGAGAGAGAGAGAGAGAGAGAGAGAGAGTTTAAAATGTGTGTATTCTTAAAACAGTCAATTCAAAAAAGTAGACAAGTCTAAGTAATTTAGCATTTTTTAAAGGCTTACCCTTTTACTTCAACCAAGTGGGTAGAATTCCAATGCATTGCACATGTATAATTATAGATGATGTATTGGCTATGGAAGTGGTTTTTAATATGTTATATGATACTTGAGTCTTGAGGTAGAAAGAGCTTTGGGAAATACTGGAAATTGTATTGTTTTCCTTTAGAACGTTTCGTTTCGTTTCGTTTTTAAAGGCTCCAACATGCTTGCATGTGTCGGCCTTGGTCACCTAATGGCGGCTCTCCACGCTGCACGATCCATTGCAGCCTCCCTGTTCAGTCCCTTAACCCTAAGGTCACACTTAATGACCTCGTCCCATGTCTTTCTCGGTCTACCCCTCATAACCCCACCCCCAATATTAACACTTCTCACCTTCCTCACCCAATTATCATCCCCCATCCTCTCCACATATCCAAACCACCTCAATCTACCTCTCCTCATCACAACACCAATACACTCCAGTCCCATCCTACCTCTCAACTCTTCCATTGTAAACCCAGCCCCTCCAGGCCTTGGATGTAGGGACGCACTGCACATCCTCCTAATCATTGTCATTTCTGTACGTCTGAGCTGACGAATATCTTCCTCCCTCACTGCCCAGGTCTCATTGCCATACAGCATTACACTCCTAACACATGCTGCATACAAATACCCCTTAGCATGTAGGGAGAGCTCTCTCAATGTCAGGAGAGGCAAGAGCTCCCTGAACTTCTTCCAACCACTTCTCACCCTAGCCACAGAGCTAGCTCCAGCCCCACCTCCAGCACACAGCATGTCTCCCAAATAAAACTCTTCCACACACTCAAGAATTCACCTGCAAGTTAAATCCCTTCACATCTGACAATCTCCACCTGCTCACCCCGGCACGCCATACACAATCAGCGTTATCTCGCAGTCTACCTCTGATACCACTACATCTCTTATGCACCCATTTATCACACACACCGCACAAGATGGAATTGCTTCCCACACCCTTGTGGCAAACTGCACATGGCCACTCTCCCTCGTCTTTGACAGTACCACCACCAACCCTAGATATCATCACTTTTGTTTTATCTGCATTTACCCTTAACCCGCCCCGTCCCGTCGACGTATGGGTACGTTGCAACGATTTGCATTTGCCAGTCCCAGCGACGTACCAGTACGTCGTGCAATTGCAATTTGCATAATTTCGACAATTTTCAAAATTCGCGCTTGATTTGAGGTACGTACCCTCGCATGACCTTCCCCTACCTGCCACCAGGCGGGGACACTCGGCGACCCCGCGCGACCCATGCTAGCCCACCACTCGTCCACTCACCTGGTAGCCACGGTCCTGCTCAGACATGGCTAAGAGAGGTCTCTCAGACAGCGAAATTCAAGTCGCCTTGGACACCTTTACCGGCGACAGTGATTCCCCACTGGACGACGAGGATATGGACAAGGATTATGTGCAGCCAGAGGAGGAAGAAACCACCAGCAGTGACGAGGAAGTTCCGTCTCCCAGAAAGCGGCAGTACGTGACTTACCGCGCTGCTAGAGAGGGGCAGGAGGCAAAGAAGGCACGTGCAATATCCTATCCCTATCCCCAGCGTGATTTGGAACCAGAATTCGAGGACGAGGACGAGGATGAGGACGATGACGGAGCCGTGGGACGTGCTGCCACATGGTATGGACGGGAGGTGATTACACATCGTGGCCCAGAGTGCACACCACATCGTATGAGCAGGTATGGGCCTAGCATTTTGTTTGGGGAGCTAGGAAGTCAAGTGGAGGGAGTGGGGAGTGAAAGGGAAAGTCCAGAGAGGATTAGGGAAAGTGAGAGTGACGTGAAGGAGTCATTGCTCTCCCTACGTAGTGTGAGGCGGCGTAGTGGATCACGTGGGCCAGTGCGGGTGCGTTCCTTATCACGTGGGGTTGTGAGGGACGGGGAAGGTGGGGAGGAACCACTCCAAAGCACGTCTTATGCTCCCCAATATCCCCTAACACGTGGTCGAGTTAGGGTGCGTGAGAAAGCACGTGGTGTTGTAATGGAGGGGGAAGGTGGGGAGGAACCACTCCCCAGCACGTCTTCTGCTCCCCAATATTCCCCTTTTTCATCCCCACAGCCCCCTAATGTTCCTCAAGGCCGTAAGGGTAAGGGAAAGGGAAAGGGTAAAGGCAGAGGGAAGAGGAGTGACAGTGGGGAAGCCCTCCGCACTCCTTCTCCCCCACCTCCCCAACCAGGATCTCCTCCCCACCCAGACGAAGGCAGTGATGGGGCTGATGGGGACGAGGGATTTGTGTCGTGGGATAGGGAGGATGGGAGTGATTTTTCTCCCCTCATTCACCCTTTCACTGAGCAGGGGCGATCTGGCTGCATTGCTCCAGGAATTCACCGTAATTCCACTAGGTTGGATTTTTTCCACCTGTTTTTCAGTGAGGCATTTGTTGATCAGGTTGTATACAAAACAAACCTGTTTGCAAGAGCTCAGCGCCTAGAGAGTGAAAGATTGGGAACAAGGAGTAGGCATTCTATGATCTATGATTACCCTGTCTCCCTTCTAGAAATGTTCTTATTTTTTGCCCTGGTCCTTTTGATGGGTATTATAAGAAAGAATAGAATTCCTGCTTACTGGACTAAGGACCCTGTTATGTTTACCCCCATATTTGGTCAAGTGATGAGCCGTAATCGGTTTCAACAAAGTCTAAGTCGCCTCCATTTCTATGATGCTCATGACCCTGCAAATGCAAACAACACTGACAAAATGAGGCGAATTAGGTTGGTCTTTGATCACCTCAGGCAAACCTTTCGTTCCTCATTCTATCCCTATAGAGACCTCGTCATAGACGAGAGTCTCGTGTTGTGGAGAGGCAATATTTCATTCAGACAGTATATACCCAGCAAAAGGCACCGTTTTGGGTTCAGGATCTTTGTTATGTGCGACTGTAGGACTGGATACGTGCAAGACATAGTCTTGTACACCGGTGCACAGACAGACATAATAGAAGATCGAAGTATTGGACTGTTGGGAGCGGTGGTAAAGACGATGATAGAAGACTACCTTCATCGTGGTCACGTTCTCTACCTCGACAATTGGTACACTAGCCCTTTTCTCGCTCGTTATCTTCACACACATGAAACGGGAGTCTGTGGAACCGTAAAGGTGAACCGGCGTCACATGGCCAAGGTAGGGCGGAAACTTGCAAGGAATGAGGTTGTCTTCTTCAAAGCCAACAACATCCTTGCAACGATGTGGAACCACAACAGAGAAGTAAGCCTCTTGTCCACGGTTCACCGCCCCTTGATGCACCGTACTGATTTAGTAGATTACCGTAGCGAGAGCAGGCGTCGTGTTTGGAAACCTGAGTGTGTTATGGAATACAATATAAACATGTGCCTCGTGGACCAGTCAGACTCCATGATATCGACGGTAGAGTGTGCCAGGACCACGATGAAGTGGTATAAAAAACTGTTCTTTCACTTGCTAGATATCACTGCTCTGAATTGCCACCACCTTCACGCCATGACCACAGGAGTTCAGGAAACATTTGAAGGGTTTGTGAGGGAGCTCACAATAGAAATCTTTGCAAAGTATGCTGTTGAAAGGCCCCAACATCGCACCCGCACTGCCCATATTGCCCAAACTCCCCAGAGAATATCCGGCCGCCATTTCCCCACTCCTATCCCTCCCCAGCCAAACAGACCTAGGCCCCAACGCAGGTGTCACGTGTGCAGTAATTCCCAGGTGAGATTCACGACACAGAGGAAGGACACCCGCCATGAGTACGTGCAGTGTGACGTGAGTCTCTGTATTCACCCATGTTTTAGTGAATATCACACGTTGATGCAATTTTAGTATGGTGTGAATGCGAAAGGACGCTGAAATTATGAGGTAAATGCGACAGACAGACGCTCAGTGAAATTATCAGTCATGTTGATCTCCAAATATTAGTATAAAGTGCATACGGGTAGAACATAAGTGAAAACATTGTATGTAAGTAAATAAATCTGCCCTAAGTTGAAACTTACTTAGCGAGGGTTTTATGATGCGATATTCTGTCGCTCAGTGCAATAAATACGGCCCGTAATTATATAATTATTATTATGGGAAATTCTTACGGGTATAATATAAGTTCAAATTATTGTAAGTGATGATATATATTCTAAGTCAAATATTCATAGCGTGTGTATAGTGATGCGATTTCCTAACGCTCAGTTGAATGAATAAGGCACGTATTAGTCAAAATAAAAGTCAGCAAGTGATAAAGAGAATAATTAGTATATAAGTGTGTGAGTGAATTAGTATATAAGTGTGTGAGTATTATGTTTGTTGAAACATTCCTTGCGAGGGTATTTTCAGGCGATATTCTCACGCTCACTTGAATAACTAATGCCAGTAAGTATGTACAGTGCATTATAGAGGTGTAAACGTGTGTAATGTAAGTGGGAAATTATAAGTGGAGTGAATAAATAAAGTAGATGATGAAACACGAGTGTTTGAGATCGTGGTTGCTACGTGAATATGCGCTAGCATATCGCTAAATGCCCTCGTAATGAATGAAAATAATTGAAAACCTTTACAGTGGTGGAGGAAAGATTCTTTGTAAAGGGGAAAATAATTGGAAAGTGATAAAACAATTTGGTATGTTGAAATACGAGTCATAGCGAGTGCGCTTACTAAGCTGATGTGCGCTATACTTATGCTGCATGTCATCATAATGAATGAAAACATCTGAAAACACTTACAAACAGTTGTAATTGGTAAAATGTCATTGAAACAGAAGTATACAAGTAGAAAAAATGATATGTTGACTCATACCAGACACTTAGCATATAGCATGTTACGACTCGGACCAAACTCGCAATGCTCGCCCGATGGTACAATGCTTATTTTTCATATATATGTGTCTGAAATCCATTATATTGTTACTGTTATTGTTTATTAGTTCAAATTCAATAAATATAGAGGTGTTGTGTGTTGTTTCTCCCATTATTCCTTACCATAGAAAACGTAAACGCATATCCAGCCCATTAGAGAACAGCATACCTGCGGGGGGGGAACCGCACCTGTACGGACCACTTATAGACCGCGGGAACCACTTTCTTTGTGATTTTCCTTCGTTTCTTGACCTAAGCGGAAGTTTTAGCAAAAAAAATTTTTTTCCAAAAAGGCTCGGGACTGGGGGATGTCATAGGTGCGGAAAACCTCGGGACATGACGGGTTAAACCCTTTTGCCCCATACCATCTCTCCACTTCCTAAACCTTTCCTCCGCCTCCCTTTCATGCTCTGCAATCAACGCCAAATCATCAGCATACAACAACTCCCACGGGAGTCCGTTTCTAAAGTCACGTGAAAGGGCTTCAAGTACCATGCTAAACAACATGGGACTCAAGACTGACCCCTGATGCACACCAACATTCACGGAAAACTCATCACTCAAATCTCCATTCACTCTCACCTGGGTGTGAGCACCCACATACATGGCCATAACCACCCTAACCAGCCACTCCTCCAAGCCAAGCTTTCTCATTGCCCACTTCACCACCTCTCTAGGGACTCTGTCAAAAGCCTTTTCCAAATAAACAAAAACAAAATAAAGATCCCTTCTCCTACCAATTTATTTTTCCTGAAGCTGTCGAACAATGAATATGGCATCAGTGGTCCCCCTACCTGGCATAAACCCAAACTGCATCTCATCAATATTCACTCTTTCTCTAATCATACCTTCTAAAACTCTCTCCATTACCTTCATTATCTGATCTAAAAGCTTTATACCTCTATAATTTCCTCTTTCCAGGGCATCACCCTTCCCTTTATACACATTTACAATTACACTCTTCAGCCAATCATCTGGGACAACACACTCATAAATAATCCTATTTATCAGGTCAGTGACTAAACTCACCTCTATATCACCTGAGGCCTTCAACATTTCGGCAGTCAACCCAGACACACCTGCTGCCTTGCCCACCCTCATCCTGCCTATTGCCTCACTCACAGTAACAGTATCAATCAAAGGCCAAGGGCCAGAACACAATAAAATATTTTTGCTATCACCTTTTGTCAGATTAATTTTGACATTTCCAGGCTCCAACTAACTCAGCTAGGACTATTATGCTCTCAAAGGCGAGGAGAATGCACATGACACTACCAGATGCATTATTATTTTATTTCATAAAGATAATTAAAAAGGCTTCTTGTGTCAGCAATAATCATTTTCTTGGTCTTTTTTTTTTTCCCACTTTCAGTATAATGAGTTATCATCTAAATATCCCAAAACATGCCTTCATTGGCCTCAGAAAGCCTCTAAAAGTACTTAATTTTCACAAATTTTCCTGCGGGGGCTCACACCGACCCCCCAGACCCCCCAGCTGCAGGTGCTTGATTCGATCGCCTCCCACCGCCTTTTCAAGAATCTATAGACATTTTTCTCCCGAGCCCCACCCCTTGTGAACTTTCTGGCTACGCCCCTGCACACACACACACACACACACACACACACACACACACACACACACACTCTTGCATGCTCTCTCTCTCTCTCTCTCTCTCTCTCTCTCTCTCTCTCTCTCTCTCTCTCTCCATTAGCCTATTATCAATTGTTTACCAAGTCATAACTAAAGTCCTTACGAGCAGAATAACAACAAATTTGGTAAAAAACTAACCTCGTGAACAGGCAAGATTCCGAAACGGGTATTCGACTACTGATCGCCTACCCACAATGAATCAGCTAATTGATAAACCTACAGAGTATAATAAATTGTGCTTAGGTTTTCCTGATTACGAAAAGGCTTTGAGCTTAGTGGAGTGTATCGATATCATAAATTCATTGCAAGATTAAGGTGTAAATGAGAGCATTGTAAAACTGCTCGAAAACATATATATACAGAGAGAACTGTTACAGTTAAATTACATAAAGACTCGGAGAAAAATGATACTGAGAAGGGCGTGCGTCAGGAAGATACCACTCCACCAAAATATTTACAGCATACCTATAGAGTATTTTCAGAAAAATTAAACTGGGAAAACAAAGAAGTAAACATAAATGGAAAAAACCTAAGGCACTGAATATGACATTGTCCTAATCTCAGAGACGGTAGACACATTGCAAGAAATGTTAAATGACCTGGACAGAGAAAGTCTCAAGTTGGGGCTAAAGATAAACCGGAGTAAAATTAATGTTTAATCCAAATACACCAAAGATCGCCATCAGAATAAGTGAAGAAATTCTTGAAGAAGTCGAGGAGTAAAACAACTTTTGGCAAATACTAAAATTAACGAAAGATAATGATAGCGAAATAAGTACACGCATTACAATTGGATGGAAAGCTTTCGGTAAACACAGAGACATCATGAAAAGTAGCTTCCCAATATGTATGAAACGAAAAGTGTATGACGAATGTATGGATGGGGTATATGTGCGGGAGTAAGTGAGAATGAGAGGACAAAAGAAGGAGTTTGTATTGTTGTGTGCAAGAGATGGAAAGGTAATATAAGAGAGTATGGATCCATTGGCTGAATGATTGTGTGGGTAAGACTGAAAGTTGGACCTACAAATGTGGTCGATTGTGTGTGCGTATTCGCCAACGCAAGATCGTGCACGTAGAGTGAAAGAATCTGGACAAATGTGGATGCACGGAAGGAAAACTTTGACAGGTATGAAAGAGTGTTTGTGACTGGAGATATGTATGGAAAAGTAGGGAATGTAAATGTGGATGGAGTAGTTGAAGAGTGGGGTGTGCCTGCAGAAATGGATGAGAATGGCAGTGCTATAGTGGACATTTGTACGGGGGGGGGGGGGGAGAGGGTTGGTGATAGCCAATACCTTCTTTAGACACAAAATGATCCACACGTATACGTGGCGAGTAATGAGAAGGGTGGGTGGTTAACTGAATGAACGGAAGGCAATGATTGATTATGTGTGTGTGGATGATCGAATGAGAAGGTGTGTAATGGACGCAAGAGCATACAGAGGTTGGAGAGTGGACTTTCTGACCATACAGAGGTTGGGGAGTGGACTTTCTGACCACCACATGTTGGTAGTGAAAGTCAAGGTCCAAATGAAATGTAGGAGAAGGGGAGTGGAAGGACAAGAGGAAGTAGTCCATAGGAGGAGGGTAGAAGTGTTGCAAGGGGATGGAAAAGAGGGAGAATATAAGAGAGAACTGGAGGAGTGCTTGGGCAAACATGATTTGGGACAGATGGGGGATGTGGAAGGTAAGTGCAAGCTAATCACAGAAGACGTGTGCAGCATGTGAGGTGGCGTGTCGGGTAAAAAGAAGACGAAAGGAGATGCAAGGAACATTGGTGACGGTGCTACTGGTGGTGGTGCAGCTGGGGGTGGTGTCACTGGTGCTTTACATGCTGGTGGGGATGCAAGGCAATGCAGTGTGCAGGGCAGGTCGGAGGACATGGGTCCCCACTCTAAACAACGTAACAAAAGAGATCGCAGAGATCGTAAGAAAAACTAATCACCTCAGTTCATTCTTAAAATAGTATCTTGCCTACAAAATAACTACCCTATTAAAAATTAATGGAACCTGTTAATTTTTTACCATTTGCCTCGTTAGATAATGTTTTTCTAATATTCTTGCTTATGATCATTCTGATTCAATTTCGGTTTTGTCTGACTACCTGCATAATATGAACTTTGATCCCTTAGCTGTTCAAGACGATAATTGTAATCCAGACCTAGACGCAAATAATTTTTGTAGGCAAAAGAGAAATCTGTGTATCCCGAAATCCGAATATGTATATCTTTCCTCTTCTGCTTTAACAAACGATATTGACACATTTACTATACTTTCTATGAACATTCGAAGCATTCCTACAAATCTTCAATGCATTATTGACAACATACTAACAAGCACCTCTTTAAATATTGATGTAATAGGGTTCACTGAAACAAGACTGGATCAGGATCTCGCTGCATTATATCATCTTCTTGGATATATTTTTATAACAATTGTAGGTATAGAAATGGGGGTGGTGTTGCAATGTATATTTCCAGTTCTTTTGTTCAACTGTTTTACTGGATATGTGTATATCAGAACCCTTCATAGAATGTTTATGTGTCGAAACTACAGAGACAAAAACTTATTTTTTTTGCTTGTATTTATAGACTCCCTTGCGGTATTAAGCAGCTTTTTTTAAAATATTGTACATGAATTATTAAGAAATATTAATACAAAAATATACAACGGTGTAAATTTTTGAGGTGATTGGAATCTCGATCTTTTGAAGCACAGTGAAGATGATTTTGTGAATGAGTTCATAAACTTGATGTATTCTAATTCATCAGTACCTCTCACTTCGAAACCTACTAGAGTAACAGACACAACTGCCACACGTATTGATCATATTTGGTCTTTAACAGCAGAATTAAATAAAGTTAACTTCATATTGCATACAGATATATCAGATCATTTTCCCATAATTGCCCAGTTTAATCTTAACCCGTCACGTCCCGAGCTATTTCGCACCTCCGACACTCCCTAATCCTGAGGTATTTTCGATTTTTTTTTTTTTTGGCTAAAACCTCCACTTTTGGTGAGAAACATCGAAAATTCATAGAGAAATCGCTCACCTGAGGTTTAAAATACTCGATCCAGATAGCAGTACCTCCTTAACTTACTGGGTTTTCTAACAGACTGGCACCAAAGAAAACGAGTTCTATGGGAGGGTAACTATATCACACCACTCATAAACGGTATTTATTTATTTACTTGCTATGAATTTATATGTATTACGAGAGTATATTGGTTTTCAAACAGTAATATAGGCATTATAAGCATTGTTTCACTCACTAACTCATCACCATACCTGACCTTTTTTTGCCACATTACCTGATCATCATTTCTGACTGTTTCTTCCTCTAATGCTATGTAAATTTTGTCCTCCACATTGTCACTGATAGGGGAATCACTCTGGCCCTGAATGTCTTTATTGGCCAGGTCAATGGTAACAGGTGAATTGCTGAGACAATGGCGTGCAGGGAGGGGGAGGTTATGCACTGTAAGGCATTGTCCCTGCTTGGCATCTTGTAGAGGAAGGTGTCCCATGTATACGTACGAAAAATCATGCGCGGAAATTGAAAATTGTGCAAATTATGAACCTTGCAATTGCGTGACATACCAGTACATCGACGGGACTGGCAAATGCAAAATGTTGCAACGTACCCATACGTCGACGGGATGCCTCGGGTTAAAAACGTAAATAAAAGTGCCCTGAAGTATATTCAAGCAAGGATTATAACAAATGCCTCAATGGACAGTTTCAGTAGAGAGTATCTCATTTAAGTTGGTCCAATGTACTTGAGGTTCAATGCCCAAATGAAGCATACAACTATTTTTATGACAGCTTCAATGTCTTATTCCAGAAACATTTTACATTAAAATCCCTTAATATATATAACAAGAATAAGCAAAATTCATATATCACTTTAGCACTAAAAAAGAGTATTAAAGACAAATACAAATTAGAAAGATTGACTAAAAAATGGCCAATAACATATGGGAAAATATACAAATCATACCGAAATAAATTAACATCTATTTTGAGGGCTGCTAAAAATAAGTATTATAAGGATCAATTATATAAAAGATAACCAAGGTAATCCTAAATCTCACTGGAAGACTATTAGTCCTCTACTTGGCAGAGATAGTAGTACCATAGCTAAAAACACAATTAACTTAAAACCCCATTCTAATGATATAGCCAGTGCATTCAAAACTATCTATCTATCTATCTATAGCCCGACACCCTAATCCCGCAAAGGGTGGCCGCATTCAAAACAATTTTCTAAATTATGGAAACGTATCCTCCTCTAACACAAGTAACGAAACCGCATATCTACAGTACATACAAAATCCACCTAACTTCTCAATGTATCTTTCTCCAATAAATAATATTGAAACTGAACAATACTTAAAAGCACTAAAACCTACCGCTGCTGGTTATGATGAATTTCCTCCTAAGTTATTGAAGCACAACTCGACAACAGTTTCAACTACAATTGCGCATATAATTAACCTCGCATTTCGGACAGGGATTTCTCCAGATAAACTAAAAATGGCCAAAGTGATTCCCTTGCATAAGTCTGGTAGTAAGGACGATATCAACAACTATCATCCAATTTCAATACTTCTGGCGTTCAGTAAAATATTTGAAAAGGTCATCTGCATTCGTCTTACCAGCTATCTTGAAAATAATAATTTACTCAGTGACAGTCAATTTGGATTTTTTAGGAATCGATCTACAGAGTCGGCTGTGCTACAATTTGTTAAAAATGTATACGACTATTTGGAAGAAAGGTTGTATGTTTCAGGGGTGTTTATTGATTTATCCAAAGCTTTTGATTCTTTGAACCATCATATATTAATTGACAAGTTAAAACATGTTGAGATTAGATGTGTACCACTGCAGCTATTTAGGAACTACAAATGTACATACCCCTCTGTTCTCTGGGTGAGGTGTGGGATCATAAGGATCATACATCTGACATCGAGGTTCAGCCTCAACAAACATACAGACCCTGCCACAGGCCCACTCAGTGTCCTGTTGGCTGTCGTAGAGGGGAGTGTTACACTCCACTTGTCCTCCTCTTGCACCACGTTTTACCCCCTTTACCCCCCCTCTTTGTTGTGCTATACCATCATGAGTGGTCGGAAGGAGCTGAGTCCTTCCCAGATTGAAGGTATTAAAGTGCTCTTTGAAGTGGGGAAGACAAATAAGGAAATATCCACCCACACTGGATTAAAAATACGAACTGTTCAGCGCTGGACAAAGCGTTTCAGAGAGCAAGGCGCCGCCATTAGTACCACCCCCAAGCAACGGTCTGGCCAGCCCAGGAAAATATCACAGAGGACTTTGAACCTTATTCGGAGGCAAATAGAGGCCAATCCCCGACTCACGCCACGGCAGATAAAGGAGAGAAACCCGTAGCTGCTTGACAACATTGCCATCAGGACAATTGCCCAGGCCTTGCATGATAAACTGAAGTATCATGCATTGCGCCCTTTGAAGAAACCTTTGATAACACTAAAACAGGTGAAGAAAAGGAAAGTTTTTGCAGGTAAATATTTGCAATGGGACATTAACAAGTGGAAAACAGTCCTGTGAAGTGACGAATCCAATTTTACCCTGACTTCTAACCGAGGTGGAACAGTACGTGTGAGGAAGGGGTGCAAACGCCTGGGCCAAAAGTACCTTGACACCACAGTTAAACACCCGGACAGTGTGATGGTATGGGGTTGCTTCACATACCATGGCGTTGGAGATTTAGTTCTGCTGTCAAAGAACATTTCCATGAACCAGTATACTTATCTTGACTTACTCACTGAGCATTTGCCTACCAGTTTCACTCGCACCAGGGCAAAGTTTTTCATGCAAGATGGTGCACCGTGCCACACAGCCAAGTATGTTACAGAGTGGTGAGATGACTGTGGTGATAAGTATTTCAAGGACTGGCCTGCCAGTTCCCCAGATCTTAACCCTATAGAAAACATTTGGGCGATCATGAAGAAGCGACTATGCAGCCGTCAGATTATGTCTGTCACTCAGCTAGTGGACCACATCTGTGACATATGGAATAATTTAGAATAAACAACCTTAAACAACCTTGCTGCCAGTGTCCCTAGGCGTCTAGGAGCTGTCAAGAAGGCCAAGGGTTGGCATACTACATTTTAGGTGAGTTACTCCATACTTTTTTTTTTTGCATTTCATTTACGAGCTGTGTTGTTTATGTAACACGTGGCGCTCTTGCGCCATCACTTTTCGCTATGTTTTTCAGATATAGTGAAAAGTGATGGCGCGGGCCCTCTCGCGCCATCACTTTTCGCTATGTAATAGGTTGCAAGCAGTCTATTGTAATTCTAAGTATTCTCTTTTTAAATCTGTATCAAAAGGAGTACCTCATGGATCTATTTTGGGCCCTATTTTGTTCCTTATCTATATTAATGATATAACTTGTGCTAGCTCCAATTTCAACTTTGTTATATATGCTGATGACACCAATCTTCTATTAGCAGATAAGAACATTACCTCTTTACACACTAATTTGAGCAGAAAGTTAAATTCAGTTGTTAAGTGGGTTAAATGTAATAAACTACAGTTAAATGTGACCAAAACTAATTATATTTTCTTTCATAATCGTTCTATTAAGAACAGTATGCCTCCTTTGATATTAGAGGGTGAAATAATAAAACGGGTTGACAACACAAGGTTTCTTGGCATCTAAATCGATGAAAATTTAAATTGGAGTTGTCACATTAATGCAGTATGCATGAAACTATAAAAAATGTGCGGTGTACTATATAGGATCCGCTATCAGCTTACCACTGAAGCCATGATTAGCATATATTAAACGTTATGTTACCCTCACCTTATCTACTGTGTGTCTGTGTGGGGCTGTACCTGGCCATCATTCTTAAACAGAATAGTAGTAGCACAGAAAATTATGAGATGCATATATTTTAAGGGTAAATTTGACTCCACTGACAACATATTTATGTCTGCAAAACTGTTCAATTTTCAATATGTTCATAAGTATTTTTTTTTTTTTTTTTTATGATATCAAAGACTGCTCAGGAAATAAAGTTTTTACATTAGTAAACACTATTCATAACACCAGACGGAATAACATTAATCTCATGTCTACAATTTTGAACAGTTCCTTTTAAAAATAGCATACTGTGTACCGGTCCTCAGTTATGGAACTCTCTGCTTGCAAATATAAAGGATCTTATTAAACCTGCCACATGCCGGTTATTTGTAGTCCTCTGGGTCACCCCAGTGCCGGCCATTTTTTGACCTTTTTTTTTTTTTTGGCTATAATGATAGATTTTGATGTGGAAACAACGAAATTCGCCATTAAAATGCTCACTGAGACTCGGAAATGAGTTATATTGAGTCCTGCATACTCGTGTGCAGGTATAGCCGCTCTCTCACGCTCACCACGTACGTGAGAGAAAGACGTTTTCTATGTAAGGTATAGTCAGGTATTTATGCTGGGAAGGGATAGCAATGTTCAGTACACTTTTCTGATCACTTATTACTTCAGCATCTATCATGAATTGTGTGTCTTTCTCACTGTGAATGCATTATCTTACACTTACTTGAAGATAGATACAACCTAACTTCATTACGTACAGTCCTGGCACTTACAAGAAGGTATTTACAACTTGACTTCACTATATAGTCCTTACACTTACAAGAACATATTTACAACTTACACTTACATGAAAATAGTTACAAAATGCCTTCACTATGTACAGCACTGGGTGAGGCACACAGGCAGAGTGAGGCACAGTGAGTGTGAGGGGGGTAGCGAGTGAGTGTATGGCCTTGACAGCCTGGAGGATGGTAGAGGAACAGTTACCTTACATGCCTGTCAATTTTTACCCGCGAATCTTGAAAAATGCGGTCACAGTGAAGTTTTTTATTTTAGACCATTTTAAAACGGCACTGGCACTGGCCACGGCATTATGCCAGACCGTTTTAAAACGGCACTGACACGCGGCTGGTTAACTCATGTAATAGATCTTCATTTAAAAAGAAAATTAAGGTTATTTATTTACTCTATAATGTTCGTAATTTCTGGGTAATGTTATTTATGTATGTATATATGTGTGTATGTGTGGGCATCTGTATGTATATGTGTATATCTATATAAGTGTATATGTGTGCATGCATAAGTAATGTGTAATATGTAACATGAGTGTATGTATATATAATATACGATTTTAAATTTGTGTATTTGCCTGTACTAACTCTAAGAAACAATATAACCACTATCATGTCTGCCAAGGAGCTCCAGCTCAGCAGACCATGCCGCTTCTTACTTCGTATTGTATTGATATATGTATTATGTTCTCTTACTGGCAATCAAAATATTTTTACTTTACTTTTACTTTATGGTGGAATGAAGAATTGAGACAGGCTGTGGTGCAAAAGAAGAAAGCATATAGTGACTGGATAAATAACAAGGGTGTGGAAGAAGTTAAGAGACGGAAGAGAGAGTTATATATGGAGAGGAAGAGAGAGGTGAAAAGATTAATAAGAGAAAGAAGAGAGTAGATGAGGAATTTGGAAGGAATTTGAGTGTAAAGTGGAGGGAATGTAAGAAAATGTTCGGGAAAGAGATTAAGAAGTAAGTTGGGGAGTGAAAGATAAAAATGGTAGATTGCTAGTGGAGATGGAAGAAAAAGTGTGAGGATGAAGTGCTTGGAAGGATACAATTAGGAAGAAAGGTTACTGGTTTTTTGAAAGCAGTGATAAGCAATAGGGAAGTGGGCAGGGAAGCGAAAAAGTTGCTGCATGATCGTATTATGATACCAACTCTAAAGTATGGAAGTGAAACTTGGAGCTTGTTGAAAGGACACATATCAAGAGTAAGAGCAGTGGAAATGAGAATGTGGAGTTCTGTAGAGAGACAGACTGACAAATGAGGAAATGAAAGAGTGTTGTGATGTGGATGTGGATGTGATAGAAAGCGTTAGGAGAAATGCATTGAGATGGTTTGGCCATGTGGAGAGGATGGAGAGCGAGAGACTGACAAAGAGAGTGTATGCTAGTGAGGTGGAGGGGGGGAGAGGGAGGGGGAGGCCGAGGATGAGATGGAGAGGTGGAGTGAAGATGTGTATGAGAGAGAGGATTGTTAGCTGGGAGCAGGGCAGTGAGATGGTGTTGTAGAGGGCGACATGGAGGCGATTTGTTTGTAGCCACCTTTTATGGGATTAAAGTGTCTGACAATCGATAGTTACACAGACAGATATAACGCAAGCTGTAGTGTTCGGTTGTGAGAACTGGAAACTGACAAAATCCATGGAATATCATCTTATCCATTCTCAAAGAGCAATGGAAAGGCCAATGTTAGGAATATGTCCCCTAAAGTGCCAGGTGACAGTTATATCTGATACGAAACTGGTGGATCAGGGGTGGCAGGGGACGGCTATAACGGCAAGTGTTTTCATGCCACAGTGAAGTTTCTGCAACTTTATTTCATCACCAGAGGCATACCCAGAAAGTTTACAAGGGAAGGGAGGAAAGGAGAAAAATGTCTATAGATTCTCGAAAAGGTAGTGGGAGGCGATCGAAATGAGCCTCTGCAGCTGGGGGGTCTGGGGGGGGGTGTGAACCCCCATAGGAAATTTTTGATAATTAAGTACCTTTAGGGGCTTTCTGATGTCTATGAAGGTATGTTTTGGAATATTTAGATGATAACTCATTATACTGAAAGTGGCAAAAAAAAAAAAGACGAAGAAAATGATTATGGTTGACACAAGAAGCCTTTTTAATTATCTTTATGGAATAAATGAACAATAATGCATCTGGTAGTGTCTTGTGCATTCTCCTCGCCTTTGAGAGCATAATAATCCTAGTTAAGTTACTTAGAGCCAGGAGATGTCAAAATTAATCTGACAAAAGGTGATAGCAAAAATATTTTATTGTTCTAAAGGAAAGCAATATATTTTCCAATACTTCCCAAAGCTTTTTGTACCTCAAGACTCAAGTATCATATAACATATTAAAAACCACTTCCGTAGCCCATACATCATCTATAATTAAAAATGTGCAAGGCATTGGAATTCTACCCACTTGGTTGAAATGGGAAAGCCTGTAAAATATGTTAAATTACTTAGACTTGTCTGCCTTTTTTAATTGACTATTCTAAGAAAACAAATATTTTAAACTATATATATATATATATATATATATATATATATATATATATATATATATATATATATATATAGTGTTTTTGAACAACACTTACAGACTTTGGGTACCTATTCATTAAAAAAAAAAAAAAAAATATTCTATGATGAAAATAAGAACAACTAACACTTAATAAATTACAGGGCTGAAATTAAACACTGAGTGTGGGCCCACGCCCGTGTTCTAGTCCGAACACTGGCCTTGCTTTCTCCTCCGGACTCTACCATCATAGTCCCCCAGTTTATGACCAGGGGCCGGATGCACTAACGCAGTTGCGGTCCCGTAACTCGCTACGGGCGGGGGAAAAGGGAGCGGCGTTAGATGTTGGCATGCACTAAACACTTTCGGAGACCTTACGGGAGCCGGAGTTACGATCGCCGTTAAGGTTGGGCCCGACCAACCTTAACGTCTCCCATATCTTTCAGACACCCGAAAATAAATTGAATTAAACATTCTCTCGTGTAAACGAATTATCTCACTAAACTGGGTAGTTAATAGAGGTGCTGTACAACAATATACAGTGCGCTGAATTGTACATTAGTGTAAATTGGTGGTTTCAGTATATGTTCATTAGTGTTCTACTGTATTATATGCTCATCAGTGTTGTGTAGTACTATAAATTAGTGTTTTACAGTATTAACGTATGCTTTAGGTTGGTAGAAAATTATAGTGTGCTATAATGTAGTCTATAGTAGTGTACAGCAATGTTAGTGTGAAATAGTGTAAGGTGTAGTGCTGTAGAGTAGTATAATATGTTCTGTTGTGCAGTAGAGTACACCGTCAGGACAAGAACCTCTAGGAGAATAGCCTAATAGGTCAAGCCCCTAGAAAAAAAAATCCCTTTTCTAATATAGTTTCAAGATAGGTTAGGTTAATTTAAAATCAAGGTTAGGTTATTTTTGATTAGATTAATTTTTGTTAGATTAGGTTTGTTTATATGTGGACTGGATTATTGTAAGGTTAGCTTAGTTTAATTTGGGCTCATGTAAGGTTAGGTTAGCACTGGGTTAGGTTAGGTTAATTTAAGAATTAGGTTAGGTTAGGTTAAATGTTGGTTAGATTAGGTTTATTTTTGTTAGGTAAGATTTATTTATTTTTGGATTGAGCATTGATAAGGTTAGCTATGTTAAACTAATGTTAGGCTAATTTAAGGTTAGGTGAGATTAGGTTGGTGTAAGAATTGGGTTAAGCCTTGGTTACTTTTAGCTTAAACTTGATTATTTTAAATTTAGGTTATTTAAGTTAGGGTAGTTTATTACTGGAATGGGGTGGGTTAAAATTATCTTAATTTATTAAGCTAGGCTAATTTAAGTTTAGGGTTATGTTGAGTTAGCATATGATAGTTGGGTGAAGAGGGCAAGGGGAATTTTGACATTTCAAGCGGGCAATTAATTAAAAAAAAAAAAAAAAACGGTCATAAAAGCTTGTTATGTTGGTTTGATTTTATGGTTTTTGGCTTTTGATTTGTGCCTTCTGAGAGTAAGGACAAAATTTGGATCCTCACATAATTGTTATGGCCACATAAAAGTACAAAATCTTAATATAAACAGATTATACCAAAATTTTCACTAAAACCACTAAATTCCATGCCATAAAAATTTAAGATTAACCCAAGTATATATTTATTCAAAACTTCAAAGGAGGGATGGAATCCCTCTTGGGACTTAGAAAGGAATTATTCAGTATTTTCTGGCAAAAGTGAGGAATGACTGAGAACAGTATATATGTGAATCTCAGAGCAAGGTTAGGGTTGGATAAATTTAGCTTATTAGGTCGATTATTATTATTATTTTTTTTTTGCTGGCTTAGGTTAGCTTGTTCTATGTGGCTCTTATGTTTCTTCAGCAAAGTTCTGTTAGGTTAGGTTATTTAGTTAGGTTGTTAGGTAAGGTGAAATTGTTTGGTTAAGGTTTGGTTAGGTTAGGCTCGTTGGCTTAGCTTAGGCTGTTCAGTTACCTTTGGTCAGGTTACTTTAGGTTCTTAGGTCAGGTTACTGTTAAGGAAAAAATAAAAAAAACTACACAAATTTATTTTCTTTGCTGGAGCCTTTATCCCAGGGTTCTTTTTCTAGGGTGCTTTTGTTCAACATAAAATGTCAGGTACAGTACTGTACAGTGTACAACAGTGTCAGTTTAGTTTTGCAGAACGCACATTAATGTAGTAAGTGTTGTACGGCTGAAATGTTAAATATAAGAGCGATTCAGTCTGTACAGTATACTGAAGGCACTTTAATGTACTCGTACATTATTGTATAATAGTAATGTGCAGTACTGCTGCACAACATGCAGCAGTAGTTATGCTGGTAATATTGTGAATAATGCTTTCTGCTCACTGCACTTCCCAAACTGACAACACTTCATATATTTCATCCAAGCCTGTCCTCTGTTTTGTTTTTGAGTTCTCAGCTGAGCGTCAGTGTCACCAAACACGATGATTGGCTGAAGCGTCTAGGGAGAGAAGCATCCTGCGTTGTGATTGGCCAAAGCGACCATCAGCTGAGCGGGGAAAAATTCCCTCAAACACAGCGAGTTTTTCCCCGCCCTTAGCCTTACGGTCACCGTACGCTGGTGGGAGAAATGTTAAGGCCCTCTCCCACTTCGGCGAAAGTGTGGAAGATAAAGTCACGATGTGTCAAAAATCCCTAATCGTGGGTATTCGTCATCAAAATCTTGTCCATTCGTGGCATGGCGCCGATACGTCGCACTAGGTGGAAATTTGTCGTGGGGGACCACGACGTTTTCATGCTGCATGAAAACGTCGTGGCCCTCCACGATTTTGTAAAATTTCGCAGATTAGTCGTGACAACAAGGTGACGCCTCAGCGACGTCGGCGATTACCCGGCGTATAAACCGTGTATGATCGCCGATATCGGCGAGGCGTCAGCGGTGAAAAAAACCGTTGAGATGTTGTAAGGTCATACGGCGAAGCATCGGCAATGTATCGGTGAGGTTAATACGACATAGCCTACGTAAACCATACGGTACGTACCGGGTTGTGCGACAGTAATATTTCATCTTATGAATGTCGGTGATATATCACCGACATTTCGCGGATGAACCGTCGATTAAATACGCCGATGACGACGAGGCACCTGCGATGGCCTTGGCGTTTTGTCTGCGAGGTGCGTGCTATGCATTCGCCGACACATCGACGATACATCGTCGACAGCACGCCGCCGTTGTACCTTTATCGCCATTGAGTCCCTATAAAAAAAACCGTTAAAATTTGAATTTAGAATAATGCTTGTGCATTACGCCGACATATCAGCAAAATGTCGGCTACTAGTCGCCAGTTATATCGTATACTCCGCCGAGGTTTCGGCGTTTTGTTGTACTGGTGTCGCCGGTATTACGCCGACACCACGATTCTTGGTCAGAATCGTCGACACATCACCGACTTCAGCCACGATTTTCATCGTGGCTTCATCGTGCCTATTTACGCCGAAGTGGGAGAGGGCCTTTAGTACATAGCAAAACACCGACTACCGTACGGGGACCGTAGCGGCGGCGGCCTTACGGGGACGTTACGCTCAGCTGATGATCGCTTTAGCCAATCACAACGCAGGATGCTTCTCTGCCTAGACGCTTCAGCCAATCATCGTGTTTGGTGACACACGCTCAGCTGAGAAGAACTCAAAAACAAAACAGAGGCTTGGATGAAATATATGAAGTGTTGTCAGTTTGGGAAGTGCAGTGAGCAGAAAGCATAACTCACAATACTACCAGCATAACTACTGCTGCATGTTGTGCAGCAGTACTGCACATTACTATTATACAATAATGTACGAGTACATTAAAGTGCCTTCAGTATACTGTACAGACTGAATCGCTCTTATATTTAACATTTCAGCCGTACAACACTTATTACATTAATGTGCGTTCTGCAAAACTTAACTGACACTGTTGTACACTGTACAGTACTGTACCTGACATTTTATGTTGAACAAAAGCACCCTAGAAAAAGCACCCTGGGATAAAAGCTCCAGCAAAGAAAATAAATTTGTGTAGTTTTTTATTTTTTGCTTAACAGTAACCTGACCTAAGAACCTAATCTGACCAAAGGTAACTGAACAGCCTAAGCTAAGCCAACGAGCCTAACCTAACCAAACCTTAACCAAACAATTTCACCTTACCTAACAACCTAACTAAATAACCTAACCTAACAGAACTTTGCTGAAGAAACATAAGAGCCACATAGAACAAGCTAATCTAAGCCAGCAAAAAAAAAAATAATAATAATAATAATCGACCTAATAAGCTAAATTTATCCAACCCTAACCTTGCTCTGAGATTCACATATATACTGTTCTCAGTCATTCCTTACTTTTGCCAGAAAATACTGAATAATTCCTTTCTAAGTCCCAAGAGGGATTCCATCCCTCCTTTGAAGTTTTGAATAAATATATACTGTACTTGGGTTAATCTTAAATTTTTATGGCATGGAATTTAGTGGTTTTAGTGAAAATTTTGGTATAATCTGTTTATATTAGGATTTTGTACTTTTATGTGGCCATAACAATTATGTGAGGATCCAAATTTTGTCCTTACTCTCAGGAGGCACAAATCAAAAGCCAAAAACCATAAAATCAAACCAAAATAACATGCTTTTATGCGTTTTTTTTTTTTTTTTTTTTAATTGCCCGCTTGAAATGTCAAAATTCCCCTTGCCCTCTTCACCCAACTATCATATGCTAACTCAACGTAACCCTAAACTTATATTAGCCTAGCCTAATAAATTAAGCTAATTTTAACCCACCCCATTCCAGTAATAAACTACCCTAACTTAAATAACCTAAATTTAAATTAATCAAGTTTAAGCTAAAAGTAACCAAGGCTTAACCCAATTCTTACACCAACCTAATCTCACCTAACCTTAAATTAGCCTAACATTAGTTTAACATAGCTAACCTTATCAATGCTCAATCCAAAAATAAATAAATCTTACCTAACAAAAATAAACCTAATCTAACCAACATTTAACCTAACCTAACCTAATTCTTAAATTAACCTAACCTAACCCAGTGCTAACCTAACCTTACATGAGCCCAAATTAAACTAAGCTAGCCTTACAATAATCCAGTTCACATATAAAGAAACCTAATCTAACAAAAATTAATCTAATAAAAAATAACCTAACCTTGATTTTAAATTAACCTAACCTATCTTGAAACTATATTAGAAAAGGGATTTTTTTTTTCTAGGGGCTTGACCTATTAGGCTATTCTCCTAGAGGTTCTTGTCCTGACGGTGTACTCTACTGCACAACAGAACATATTATACTACTCTACAGCACTACACCTTACACTATTTCACACTAACATTGCTGTACACTACTATAGACTACATTATAGCACACTATAATTTTCTACCAACCTAAAGCATACGTTAATACTGTAAAACACTAATTTATAGTACTACACAACACTGATGAGCATATAATACAGTAGAACACTAATACTGACACCACTAATTTACACTAATGTACAATTCAGCGCACTGTATATTGTTGTACAGCACCTCTATTAACTACCCAGTTTAGTGAGATAATTCGTTTACACGAGAGAATGCACAATTCAATTTATTTTCGGGTGTCTGAAAGATACGGGAGACGTTAAGGTTGGTCGGGCCCAACCTTAGCGCCGATCGTAACTCCGGCTCCCGTAAGGTCTCCGAAAGTGTTTAGTGCATGCCAACATCCGACGCCGCTCCATTTTCCCCCGCCCGTAGCGGGTTACGGGACCGTAACTGCGTTAGTGCATCCGGCCCCAGGCATTTTCATAAACGACTGACTGAGCCCCGGATGTGTTCCAACATTCGACCCAGACTTTGATGTAGCTTAATACCGACGCCAAAGCCTGGGTCGACACTCGGAATACATCTGGGGCTAAACCAGTCGTTTATGGGGCGTAGTTCCATTGGATAGTGTTAATTCCCATAAATTGACAATGTTGTTTGTACAGTTATGTTCAGGGATAACATTAGGATTTTTTTGGAGTAGGAAAGAAATATTGTCGATAAAATTATGATAGGTATTATAAGCCACATCACAATGATATTACTTAAAAAGTGAACAACGACTAATGGAACGTAATGAAACCCACAGAAAAATTTCCATTTCTTTATCATATTTTTGTAATTATATGAAGTATAAAAGATCAATTTGGCTATGAAATAAATGTGTGTGTGTGTGTGTGTGTGTGTGTGTGTGTGTTGTTATCAATAGTCCTTCACTGTCTCAATTATAATGTAAGGATATGGTCAATCATTCTAGGCGACGACTGTATGTGACAGGTGCACATTTACCTGGTTGCACATTTGAAATAAAGGGAGATGAGCACAAGTAAATGCTTCAACATTCGAGTAAATCGGAGCGAATATCGAAGTTTCACAAAACAATTCAACCCATGACGTAGGTAACTTGCAGCTATAATGAAGTAACAGCTTAGATTTCTGTTGAGTTTGCATCTGGTGAGTGATATCAGGTACCATGATGTGTATGTGCGTGTGTGTGTTACAGAGAATGTTTCAAATTATTTAATGTACTTCTCTACGGTAAAAAAGACAAGAACGCTTGTGTGTGCGTTTGCACCAGCCCTCATTAAATTCTAATGTAGGCCTACTCTTTATTTCGTGCTATTGTGGTAACGTTTGCTAAATATAAATATTACAATTTACTCTTGTCACAACGCTAATGGCCGTTCCAAATGCATATTGCCTGCTTACAAGTCCATACGTAAATTTAGCACTTCTACGTATACCATACAAATCAAACAATGCTAACTACACATCAATAGGTGCATTTTTTTTTTTTTTTAATATAGTACATATTATGTAGGGTAGGGTTTAAATAACCATCTTGGACCCTCAAAGAAATAAGTCATCCTTGTCATCGCTTCAGATAACCAGCATATACTGATGATTATCTTGCCTGCATTTGCCAGTTCCTGATATTAAACAGACAGTACAATATTGTTTATCTCTGTTCAGTAGGCCTGCCGCTGCAAGAGGTTCAGCAATGCAATATCTGTTATGTGTTGGTAATGTCAGTGCTTCTTTTCTTGCAGGTAGTCAGTATGCACAGGCTCACATATGCAGAGTTGGCAGATATGTATCTGACATACGGTGCTGCTCAGGGACAAGGCAGGGTAGCTGCCCGACTTTATGAAGAAAGGTTTCCCCAGCGGTATCATCCATGTCACACTACTTTTGCTGCCATAGACAGAAGACTAAGGGAGAGAGGATCATTTCACCGTTGTATGGTAGACACAGGACGACAACGCTTTGTTCGGACGCCCCAGATGGAAGAGAGATTTCTAGAGAGTATTGGAAATAATCCTCAAGGTAGCACTCGTGGCATAGCTAGTGACATGGCTGTCAGTCATTCTACCGTATGGCAAGTACTTCATGAGCAACTCCTTTACCCATATCATTTCCAGAAAGTACAACATTTAATGCCTGATGAATTAGCAAGATGCACTACCTTCTTCCAGTGGTATTTGGATGAAAATTCACGAAATAGTGACTTTGCTAGCAACATATTGTTCACAGATGAAGCAAGTTTTACAAGAACAGAGTTTTTTTTATAGCCATAATTTACATTCCTGTGATGATGAGAATCCTCATATAACATGGCAAAGAGGACAGCAGCATCGATTTTCAGTGAATGTATGGTGCGGCATAATTGGAGATTACATCATAGCTCCTCATGTACTTCCTGGTCGACTAACAGGCCCTATTTATAACGATTTCCTAGAAAATGAGTTGCCAGTATTATTAGATGATGTACCTTTGACAACAAGCAGAAGGATGTGATTTATGCACGACGGTGCACCTGCACACTTCAGCAGGACTGTACGTGAATACCTTAATACACAATTTCCTGGCAGGTGGATAGGAAATGGTGGACCCTTTTCCTGACCGGCACGATCACCTGACCTTAACCCCATAGATTTTTTTTTTTTTTTTTTTTTTTGGGCTCATATCAAATCACTAGTATATGAAACCCCTGTTGACACTGAGGATGATTTACTTCCGTGGATTCAAGCTGCATGCAATCAAGTATGTACCTCACCAATGTTATTTGAGAGCGTTCGTCAGTCTATGGTCCGCCGATGTCGTCTGTGCATTGATGGGGGTAGACAAATGGAACACCTACTATAAGCTATTTCTGAGGTATTGTATGTTAATGTGTGTAGACAGTAGATATATCATGTATTAATAAATAGTTCATCTAAGTCCGATATTTCAATACCGTAACCTTTTCTGTGACAAACAGATGACTTGTAAGTGGCTGTGATCTCATAATAAAATTATAATTACACTATATTACAACTATTTCATGTTCACATAACCGCTTCAGTCATGCAGTCTTGAACATTAATATCTACACTTTTGTAAAACAGCATACACAGGATGTCATTCTTTAACTAAAAAGATTCAGAGTCTGAGAATGTTCAGAGCTTCAAATTATTATGTATTTAATAGTAATAAAAATTGTCCAGCCATTAAATCCACTGATGAACTGGCCTCTCCTCTCTTATAAGGTTAGGTAGGGGTGGGTTTGGCAAATAATGTCACGTCATCGCCACAGGGGATGTTGTGAGATACCCCAGCCATGTCATGCCAAATACACCGCCATTGACCCACCAACAATGGGTCAAGGATGATGACCAAATTAACTTGCTAGACTATGTGTCAAAATTCAAAGAAAGACTGGCCTATAGTATGGAAGTAGCCAGGGCACACTTAGAGTCCTCTCAGGAGAAGATGAAGAAGTGGTATGACCACTCTAAGAAAGTTAGGCACAGAGTATTTCACCCAGGTGATCAAGTTCTTGTCTTGCTTCCCATTCATGGTCAGCCTCTGCAGGCAAGTGTTGTGGGCCCTTATCTAGTGGAAAAGAGGGTAGGTGACGTAAATTATGTAAAACCCCAGACCGGAGGAAGGAACGAAGATTGTGCCATATAAATATGTTGAAGGAGTACCACAGGCGAGAAGTGGACCCCCCTAGTGCTGCATGCATGGTGTCGGCTGTCAAGTTTGCAGACCCCCCTAGTGCTGTATGCGTGGTGTCAGCTGTCAAGTTGGCGGAGGACGAGGGCTGCCCTTTGACTTTGGACCAGATGACCAGTTGGAGAGAAAACCAGGAAGCTTGGAGTACACTGACTGATAAATGCTCCCACTTGACTGCAGAGCGGTATGCTGAGCTTGTTGCCCTTCTCAGGAAGTTCCCTGATGTCTTCCGGGACACCCCGGGACGGACGGATGTGGCACAGCACGATGTGGACGTTGGAGATGCCAGCCCTATAAAGCAGTCCCCCTACCGGGCTAGTCCTCAGAAGCAGACCATCATTCGAGAGGAGCTGAACTACATGTTGCAGCAGGGGTTAATCGAGTCCTGTCAAAAAGAATGGTGCTCCCCGGTCATAGTGGTTCCAAAACCCGATGGGTCAGGTGATGTTGTAATGTACACTGATCACACCCTCTGAAATTTTTGTCCCAATTTAAGGACAAGAATCTTAGATTGACCCACTGGGCCCTATTTTTGCAAGCATACTCCCTTGATGTTAGACATGTAAAAGGTGTTAGTAATGTTTTAGCAGATTACCTGTCCAGAACTTGATGTACAGTATCCAGAAATTTCCCCTTGGGAAGTTTCTTCTCTCAGGAAGGGAGGTGTCACTGGCGTAGTTACCCCAGTAGCGAATGGGTGGAATAGAAATAGAATGATAATAAAAGGAGAAAGAAGCGAGCCTCAAGAACAGTAAATCATTTTTCTTATTAGTTTTGCTGCCTGTAAGGGTAAACCCAAGCGGTCACTTTTGCCTTCTCAACTGATAAGACACCAGTTTTTTTTCTCACAAATTACCCAGAAAGTTCCTCTTGTCCTTGAACTGTGGGTGTGACATAAGGTGGGAGGAGCAAAGTATGGATGTTTGCCAATTAGAAGCTTAAATGGCGCTTTCGTCACGTTCTTGATGTCAAGCAATTGGTTCTGTCTGAAGTGTATGAGGCCCTCATTGGTAGCAGGTGGCTCTATTGTTTCTGAATGGACAGAGATTATTTTTAAGACAGCCTAGTGGTATATTAGCTGAGACAGGTGGAGTAAGTCACCTTTATAAGGTCGAGGAAAGTGTGAAGAGACAGATTTTATCTCATTCTGTACACACATCCCTGTACACATTTTGTCATTTGTACACATTTACTGTCACGTTACACTTTTGTCACATTGTGTTACACTTTTCCCCAACACTACCCAATACGTGACTCTGATTACAAAACACACTGTTTGTGTACAATTTCCCATTTTTGATTCACTCCTCCATTTACACTAGTGTGTGATTTATATCTGAATTTAACCTTCAAAGTCTCCACGTTTCCTCGAACTATATGAGTACTTAGCTTTCGCTGAGTGTATTCTGATTAGGTAAGAAATAACTTGTTTTATATTTTGTATCCTGAGGCCTATATGAATCCTCCCTTTTGTAAAACGAACCCTGGTTTCTTCTTTGGCTGTGTATGTTATAGTGTACAGTAAAGTTAAGTTAGTTTTCTTAAACTTTATCTTATCCATTTGGGTGCTTAATTAAGGGTTAAGAGTGCACCGTAATATACACCCCATAACAATATATATATATATATATATATATATATATATATATATATATATATATATAGTTTTATTTATATATTTTTCAAGAATCACATTTTTTTGCCCAAAACGATTTCAAGACTCTCAAGGGGGGGTACAGCCGCCTCCTCCACCCCCCCCGCCCGTTGCTACGCCCCTGCACAGCACCCGAGGCAAGCATAAGTCTGTCATCTCTGTGACTCTGTCAGGTGTACGACGATATTTTCTTACGTCTCTCATCCAGTTCTGTTCCCGTCTTATGTGGACCCTTGCATCATCCGCCCCTGCCAAGCCTCTTTCCAAGAATACTAGAATAGGGCTAAGTGACAGTGCTATAAGGCATCCTTGGATGCAGGTGTCTAGTTTATCTAGTAGTGGTGTAAGGTATCACATTGAGAGCGAAGCCATAGTCGGTGTTGCTGGCAGTCGCACGAACACCCCTCTCACCCCAAAAATTAGTTCTCTTTCTCACGTCATTACTCATAAATGCAAGGACGTACAGACCTGGGGATACTTTCAAGCACAAGAGGAAGAGTTTTGAGGTAAAATGGTTATTAATTTCTTTCCCTCAGTGCTATGCTTTCCGAGATATTAAGGCTGAAAACAAGCGATTGTCAAGCAGTTTCTGAGAAATTGCCTGTAATGAGGTGACGACTTCGTTAACCCCTTGACCGCAGGGCGTCACCTTCGTGATGCTCGGGAGCAAGAGATTATACTGCGGGGCGTCGCATTTGTGATTCTGTGTTATTTTGAATTTGTCCAGGCTTTCAAGTGGTGGCTTGTATCATCCATCAGTACTACCAGTGTCCAGCTATATTCAGTTCTGCTAATGTCACCTGTACTCCCATCCACTGTTGACAATTTAGCCATTTTTCTCCTGTCCTTGACTCCCCCCCTCCTTACCTCCCCTCCATTACCCTCTCCTCCCACCTGGCCAGCTGTGCTGTGCTACACAAATGCTGGACAGATTTTTCCACTCATTTTATCCATTGAAATGTGCCCTTTGCCCTATTCTTATACAAAATAATATATAAAAGAAAGAGAAAAGGTAACTGATACTGCCATACATCTGGAATGGGCTAATTATCACCTGGCAACACCTCACGTACACTCGTTCGCTAATTTTCCCTGTTTAGTTCCCCTTGAAATATGCCGTATGACATGTTCTCACAATAAAAATATATATAAGAAAGGAAGGGTGAAGCCTAAGTGATATTTACATTCACCTGGAACTACCTAATTTAGTATGTATTGTCTAGATTTGCTGCCAATCATTTCATAGCGTATATATTAGCAGCTGTCACCAAGCTGACATTGGCAGCCCTTCACTGCCCCTAGGCAACAGCATTCAGTTTACTGTCATCTTTCAAGGTGAAACCCCGTCGGATTCGCGCATGTCCAATTCCACCGCTTTTTAGCCCCATGCAAAGGGCCCTGTGACCTCTACCCCTACTAAACCTCGTGTGGAAAGGGGTAAAGGGCTAAGTGACTGCTGTGGAACGTGAACTGGCTAATTTATCAATGATAATGATGGACAGTGACTACGATCTTTCTGGTGACTCTAAAACAGTGCAAGTGGAAATGTAAATATGTAAATAATGTGTAAACAGCAAGTGAAAGCAATGAATGTAAATATAATTGAACAGTGGAAAATAGTTTTATAAGTTACTGCAAGTGACAGTGCATAACATAGTGTAAATAAAATAGAAATGTAAATAATGTAAATAAAATAGAGAATGTAAATAGAAATGTAAATAAGTAGTAATATAAGAATACGAGTATATATACTAGGAGTAATGAAAGTGAAAGTTGCACTCTAACATGTATGAATACTGGGAGTTATGAAAGTGAAAGTGACAGATTTGTTCTCCACGCTAGTATACTGTACAGGACGAGAAAGTGAACGCCTGGAGTGAAAATAAACTACTAGTACTGAAAGAAACTTATAAATAAATATTATATATATAAATAAGTGTAACAAATTACTAGGAATATAAAGTGTGAGTGTGTTTATAAATAATAAATGACAGCTCCACCTCAGAATACCATCGGGGAACCAGCACGGGAGGAAAGCTCGCATCCGCTCGTAATTTACATTTCTTTCACAGTGTGGTTTTTTTTTTTTGGAATATGGATTCCAAACTACTTGAAATTCATAGAATAGTGTTTGTATTTATAATATCAGACAGTAGTAACCATATTACGGGGTATCGGAAAGTGTAAAGTGGAGACTTCGTTACCCAACTTCAGAAGTCTCCACAAGTCCTACGGTAGACAACGAAGGCTCAACAAACATCCCAGGGGAAAGCTGAAGGTATGTGGCATATGCATTTTTAATTTTAATATTCTAGGACTAATAACTGTTTCTTAGCAAATATTTTTACAAAGTCAGTTGGAGCGCGAATATCCTCACGGGACACGCAAGGAGCGTAAAAACAACCCCGCAGTGTAGGGGTTAAATATTGCCTGGCGTGTGGGGGCTAGGAGACAGGAAAAGATCAACTTGGGTGAGGTGTAGGCTAAAGTCGGCCACGTTATAGAAGTTATAAAAGAACAGAAATCAAGGGCCTAACTGACTGGACTCCAAGAGATTGTAAGTATAGCAGAGAAAGGCCAATCAAGAGGTGGAGAGATGAGGGAATTTTGCAGGGAAAACATAGCAGAAAGTGGCTCAACCAAGGAATTCGGGGAGGCTGGGGGAGGCTTTTGTTTAGCAATGGACTTGCAATGGCTGATGATGATGATTATATATCTATATATATATATATATATATATATATATATATATATATATATATATATATATATACACTATATATATATATATATATATATATATATATATATATATATATTATATATCTATATATATATATATATATATATATATATATATACATATATATACACTATATATATATATATATATATATATATATATATATATATATATATACATATACTGTCTATATAATATGTTTTGTTGGCCACATGTATTCTTACACACCTCAGATTTGCCTCTCCCAGATTTCATCTAGTGACAATGACTCCATGTCCAGATGTATGATGTCCAATGCTCCTCGCCTGATTTTCCCCTAATATAATTGTATACCTCTAGCTATTTACTACCTTGACACGGTATTCTATGAATATTGTTATTAATCCCTCCATTCAACCAAATGTTTATTTACTCTGATATTACTTTTATGTGTGAAGGAAACTGGTTTCTCCTTCCCCTCTCCCTCCTTCCCTCCATCTCTTTTTCTCATACTCCTCTCATACTCGCTCCCTCCCACTCCCCATTGCCTATCTCCTTATCCTCCCCTCCGCTCTCATTCTCCCTTCCTCGTTCTCCTTATTGTCTCTCCTTCTGTCCCCCCTTCTCTCTCTCTCTCTCTCTCTCTCTCTCTCTCTCTCTCTCTCTCATACTTCCAGCTATTTACCTCACTTGAGACAATATTTCTTTCGTTTTTTATGCCATTATCGATGAGTAGTATTTGTAAATCCCTCCAACCAGCCAATAATTTATCTAAGGCATTGGTCTTATATTCTGATATTAGTTTGTTGGATTCGTGTCTGAAAGGTCATGATATCAAGGCTCTTGCTAGTCACCTGCATTTGTGGGATGGACTCCGCATTTCCTCCTAGTCCATATCCTTTCCCCTCACCCTAGTCTGATGACCTTTGCTAGCATTAGCGTAGCCAGGTTGGGCTTTGGCTTTCTGAGGAAGCTGTTCAGCCTTGGCTAGTTGTGAAATAATATATGTACACTAAAAAATCAACATCTGGCCTCTCCTCCTCCTATCACTCTCTATCCACACCCCTCCCTATCACTTCTCCAGGTGTTTTCAAAGAGCGACGCCACTCAGATGAACGCCTCGCTACATAGGCAACTTGTGGTCCGTGGCCCGCATGTGATCCTTAGTTCTTAGTAGTATGGCTCGCGGAACAGTGTTAACATAAAACTGTGTATAATCCCTGATTCAGCTAGAGGGTGATATATGTGGAAAGTAATCCCCCTCACAATAATAGTTACATATATTAGACTGCACACATCAAAATTCTGACTTGATATATCCTTATAGGAGACCTGGCATTAATTATTACAGTATAAGTGAAACGTAATGAATATCCTGTTAGGCACTGTCATGGAATGTTTGGTATGCATATCATTATTTATTAGGTATATGATCATTATATTACAGCTTTTGGTAATCGAACATACAATTCCACTGCTACCGGGTGATGTGTTGTTAGTTAAGGTGAATTTTATTCTTCCTGCATAACGAAGTCAGGAGCTGTACCCAGTATTTAGCATTTCGTTACATTTATAATTTATAATAATAAATGTGGCCAATACTACTGTTAAGAACTGCACTTATGTTTTAATAATACAAACATTTCTTACCTACAGGAGGTGTGGCACGTCATAAGGGGGCTAAGTGCCATTTTTTACATTTTGAGAAAATCTCGTCCAAAGTAACAAGTGCCATTTTCAAACCCGAGGGAGTGTACTGTTCATATTTGCACTGAAGCCTTATCAAGGACTACTCTTTCATCCCACATGCAGTAACTGAAGGTATCAGTCATGTTTTTTGTACAGGGCGAATTTTTCCCAAATTTTCCAGCTTCAGTAGTGTAAGATAAGTTTAAAAATGTGACATTGCCATCACTTTTGATGCGATTTTTCTCATTTAATTCAATATAGAAGATAAATAAAAGGCATTGTGCATGATTCCCACCTATCCCCCACCTCAAGTCATATTCCAGTAAGTCAGGTAAGTATGCAATCAACAGGTATCTGAAAACAGGCAAGTACAAAACAATGAGTGTGTACACATTGAACATAGATATAAAAAATCATAAAACATGACCAGGCACTTTAGGCAGAAGATAGATAGGGGAGATAGGAGGTAGGTAAGGTAGATGGGAGGTAGATTAGGAAGATAGGAGGTAGATTAGGTATAGTACTAACGATACCAGTAACTGGGCACAAGTATGGAGTTACTTTTGAAGGCAACAACGTTAAGAAGGAAGATAGCAGGCAGAATTTTGTACCAAACTCACTCTGCAGGCAAGGTTGATCCAGGATGTCGGCAGATGACTGTAAAGTAAGTAATAGACGTAATCCTTAGTAATCCAGGGCAGGTGGATCCAGACATAGGACAAGAGAGTGGTGGGTGGAGTGTAGTATAAGTTAGTGTACTAGTGTAGTATAAGTAAGTGTACTAGGAATTCTTATGGCTAATCCGTGCAGATGAGTCCCAAGCAGCCAATGGGAATGTGAAGCTGGCAAGCCGGATGCTCCTGCAAGTTTGCATTGGCTGGTGTGCCAGTGGCACACAATAACATAGCGAGAAAATGTGTGATCCTGTTTATAGCATGATATTACCCCTTTATGATTTGTCCAGCATTCTCATAGCCTCTGAGCCGCAGATAAAAAAGTGAATAAAGTTGCTCTCAATAACATGACTCTCGACCTTACAATTCGTGCCAGATGGGTACCAAATTACTACCAGGGTAAAGAAGAAGGGTGAGTAAAGTAATATATGCAGAAAAACGGATTTCAGCCATAATGCCACTTAGCCCCCTTATGACATGCCGCACAGCAATTTCTTTCCTACAGGATATATATATATATATATATATATATATATATATATATATATATATATATATATATATATATATATATATATATATATATATATACAGTATCTATATCATCATCTGGACCTCCTTTCCCAACTTACAGCAGAGTGAGGAGTAGCAATGTCCAGACAGCCCAAATTTGCCCAGTCCAATGGGCCACGTTTCCATTCACTCATCATTCAAGCCCCAGGAACCATGGCTCTATCTGATATGCCAAAAACATTCATCACATTCTGTAGCTTCACATAAACGTATCCACTAGGGTCAGTCCGGATGCTGTCACGTTAATTAAGGGTGCCAAATCCCTGATCATGCAATTTTCCTCACAATATTCGTTCAGCCAGCTCAGTCTCTTGTTAGTCCACTAGTCTCACGAACTTTCAAACTTACCTGTATCATCCTCACACAGTCATCCACCATATCCCTCCACATTCTCCTTGGTGTACCTCACCTCCTCCCTTCTTCAAATTCACTCAGATATACCTTTTGCACCACTCTATTGTTATCCATTCTCTCCACATGACCATACCATCTCAGTACACTCTTTTCGATTCTGGTGTCTACAGACTTTCTCACTCCACATCTTTGACGAAATACATTATTTCGTATCCTATCCACTCTATGTACTCCACAGACATTCCTCAGCAATCCCATTTCCTCTGTTCTCACTCTTGACTTTTTATTTTTATGTCACATCATAGTCTCACATCCATATGTTAAAGTTGGCACAAACACTCCTTCATGTAAGCTTCATGCAGCTGCAACACTAAAGTCTCTGTTTCTTATGAAGGCCTTCATTTCACCAGCTACTTTCCATCCTTGTGTCACTCTACTTTCCACATCTTTTGCACATTTTATTCTCTTTTCTATCACTGTACACAGGTATTTGAACTTTCTCCCCAATTCCAGTCTCTCTCCATTCACTGTAACATCGCACTGGGAGTCACCTTCTCTCTCAATAACCATCACTTTACTCTATTCTACATTTACTCTCAAGGCACGACGCTCACAGACATCTGCAAAACTCTGCACTAATCTACCAAGTTCTTGTCCAGTATTTGCAAGTAGCACTGCATCATCAGCATACAACAACTCTGACGTATTCCATCCATCACCATTCATTACCAAAGTCATCCCCGTTTCCACTACTCGTGTTTTTACTTCTCTCGTCACCCCATCCATACATATATTGAACAGCCATGAGAACATCACACAACCTTGTCGCACTCCCACACAGATCGTGAACCATTCACTTAGATGCCCGTTAACCCTTATACGTGGTTCACTATCATCATAAAAGATCTTGACGGCACCAAGCAGTTTACCATGTGCATCGTACATGCGCAAAAACTTCCACAATCCTTCTCTGTCTACTTTTATCGTATGCTTCTTCCAGATCCATGAGTGTCTTAAACACCATATAGTCCTTCTCACAAGCATTCTTCACTACCTGTCTCTGCAAATATCTGATTCACACATCCTCTGCCACTCCTAAAGCCACCCTGTTCATCACTCACTAGGACTTCTGATATCTTTCTTACTTTCTCTATAATAATTCTTCCATATACCTTCCCTACCACACTCAACAAACTTATCCCACAATAATTCTTGCACTCAATTTGCTCACCTTTACTTTTGTACAGGTGTACAATCACGGCCTTTTTCCACTCTGCTGGCACAGTTTCACTCATCCATGCCTTCTTACATATCTCCAACAAGCACTTCATTCCCCTCTGTCCACTGTACTTAATAATCTCTTCTTATACCTCATCAACCCTAGCTGATTTTCCATTTTTCAGCTAATTCACAGCGCTCTTCACCTGTGCGAGGGTCACTTTTCCTGGCACTGTTTTCCTTCTCTGCTCACCCCCAAAACCAGTCATCTTTATAGTGGCTCTGTTCTCTCTATTCCCACTCATCAGGCTTTCAATATATTCTTTCCATCTGGTCCTGACTTCATCCCCATGGGTTAATAATCTACCACCTACATGATTCACATCTTCATATTTCTTTCCGCATTCACTTCTACATCTCCACAACGCTTTCCAGAATAACTTCCTATTTTCAGAGTAGTTCCCATTCATTTTTCTTCCTAGATCATCATTTACCTCTTCCTTATATCTCTGTATATATATATATATATATATATATATATATATATATATATATATATATATATATATATATATATATATATATATATTAATGCGAAGAAGAAGGAACCAAAGGCCGAGCGCGCGGATGACCAAGAGTCTGAAAGGTAGGTGAGAAGATCGCCAGTGAACTGTCCCTGACGGAACCCTTACTGACGATCAGAAAGAAGGTTGTGGTAGGAAAGATGCTTTAAATTTTTTCTGTTAGGAATCGACTCGAAATCTTTTGAAACACAGGATGTTAAAGCAACTGGACGATAATTAGAGGGTTTGGAATGGCCATCCTTCTTTGGGACTGGCTGAATGACAGCAAACTTCCAGCAAGAATGAAAGGTACAAGTTGACAGACAAAGGCAAAAGAGTTGACTTAGGCAGGGTGTAAGCACAGAAGCACAGTTCTTGAGGACAACAGGAGGGACTCCATCAGGCCCATATGCCTTATTAGCATTGAGGCCAGTGACGGCAGAAAATACATCAGCTGAAGAAATTTTAATGTCAGTCATAAGAAAGTCAGAGAGGGGAAGTGATGGAGAAATAGCACCGGAATCGTCTAAGGTGGAATTGGAGGAGAAAGTCTGAGCAAACAAATCTGCTTTATCAGTAAAAGAAATAGCTACAGAGCCATCAGAATAGAAAAGAGAAGGAAGGATAATGAGATAAAGTTGTTAGGTTTTTAGCAAGGTGCCAGAAAGAGCGGGAAGGATTCAAATTGGAGAGTTGAGAGCATTTAGTATGGATGAAATCATTTTTAGCAGAGCGAAGAACAGACTTAGCATGATTCCGGACAGAAACATAAAGATGTGATTCGGGTGTGCGTTGGTACTGGTACCTTTTATAGGCCCTCTACTTGTTGCGGATAGCGTTAGAACAAGCGTGATTTAACCAAGGCTTTCTTGCATTAGTCAAAGGATATGAGAAATAAATGTATGCTTCCATGCCCGAAAGAATAACCTCCGTAATGCACAAGGCACACTCAAATGGCTCCCGGTCATGGGAGCAATAATCATTCTAGGGAAAATCAATGAAGTACCGCTTGAGGGTCTCCCAATTCGCAGCTCCAAAGTGCCACAGACGACGTCTTTTTGGAGGGTCCACAAGCCTTACCAGAGTGATAGGACAGGTTAAGATAACAAGGTTATGACTGGAGGATACCAACAGAGAGAAAAGATTAACAGTGTAAGCAGAAGGATTAGTTGTAAGGACGAAGTCAAGTATGTTGGAGCTCTCTCCAAGGCGGTCAGGGATAAGGGTTGGGTGCTATACAAGCTGCTCCAGGCCGTTTAGGATAGAAAAAATGAAGGCTTGTTCACCAGGTGGATCAGTGAAAGAAGAGGAGAGCCAAAGGTGGTGGTGAACATTGAAATCTCCTAGAAAGGAGATTTCAGAGAAAGGAGAAATGGATAGAATGTGTTCCATTGTAGAAATAAGAAAGTCAAAGAATTTTTCATAGTCAGTGGAATTAGGAGCTAAGTAAACAGCGCAGATATATTTAGTCAGAGAATGACAGGAGAGCCGAAGCCAGAGAGTAAAGAATTCAGAAGAATCAAGCTCAGGAACATGAGAATAAGATAGGTCGTTGCGTACATATACGCAACATCCACCTTTAGCTTTGAAATGAGTATAGAGAAAGTAGGAGGAAACAGAAAAGAGTTTGCTGTCAGTTGCTCCAGACAGCTGAGTCTCAGTAAGGAAGAGACGGTGAGGTTTAGAGGAGGAGAGGTGGTGTTCGACAGACAGAAGATTAGGGGAAAGGCCGTGAATGTTGCAGAAATGAAGAAGAAGGGAGTCAGACAGTGGATCCAGGCAGCTCAAAGAGTCGTACGTATATATATATATATATATATATATATATATATATATATATATATATATATATATATATATATATATATATATACCGTTTCGTTTCCTTTCGTTTTTGAAGGCTCCAACACGCTTGCATGCATCGGCCTTGGTCACCTAATACCGACTCTTCATGATGCTCGATCTATGGCAGCCTCCCTGTTCAGTCCCTTAACCCTAAGTCACACTTAATGACCCTGTCCCACGTCTTTCTCGGTCTACCCTTCGCAACCCCAACCCCAGTATTAACGCTTCTCACTTTCTGCACCCAGTTATCATCCCCTATTCTCTCCACATGCCTAAACCATCTCAGTCTACCTCTCCTCATCACAACACCAATACACACCAATCAAATCCTACCTCTCAACTCTTCCATCGTAAACCAAGCCCCACCAGGCCTTGCACGCAGGAACGCACTGCACATCCACCTAATCATTGTCATTTCTGTACGTTTGAGTCTGCGAATATCCTGTTCCTTTACTGCCCAGGTCTCACTGTCATACAGCATTACACTCCTAACATATGCTGCATACAAAGAGTCTTCTCAATGTCGGGAGAGGCAGAAGCTCCCTGAACTTTTTCCAACCACTTTTCACTCTCGCCACAGAGCTAGCTCCAGCCCCACCTCCAGCACAAAACATGTTTCCCCCCAAAAAAAAACTCTTCTACTGTACAGACTCAACAGACTTACTAGCAAGTTCCATCCTTTCACACCTGACAATCTCCACCTGCTCTCCCCGGCAGGCCACACACATAAAGTCAGCATTATCTCTCAGTCTACTTCTAATACCACATCTCTTGTGTACTCTCTTATAACAAACATTTCACAAGATGGAATTACTCTCCACGCCCTTATGGCAGATTACACACACACACACACACACACACACACACACATATATATATATATATATATATATATATATATATATATATATATATATATATATATATATATATATACAAACTTATATGTCTCTCTCTATCTCTATCTCTATCCATCTATCTATCTACAAAATATATATATATATATATATATATATATATATATATATATATATATATATATATATATATATATATATATATATATATATATATATATATGTATATATATATAGTGGTAGGTGGGGGCGCCCATCCACTCACTCGATGTATTGTTGCTCTCAGGTGACTGCCCTTTCCTCTCTTCCATCCTTCTTTCCTTCCATCCTCTTCTGTCTTTCTATCCTTCATTCTTTCCTTGTCCTTCTGCCTACGGGTGACTTTACACTCCCTCATCTGTCTTTCTTTCCTTCATTCTTTCCTTTTCCTTCTGCCTTGTCACTGAGTGACAAGCCAAATGGTTTCCTGTACACCAGGAAACCACTTACTACGCTGGGTGGTAACCATATAACCAAATGTTGGCACCTGGTGGTTTAGTGGGTAATTATTGCGCTCCAGTCGGATTGAGCCGGTGAAGGTTTATATCCAAGGGCTGGTTGGGGTTGAATGCTCATGTAATGCCACTCAGGGATGAGTGAGGCTGGTCACTCTCATCTTAAATGTCGAGACCAACTGCCTAGCCCCGGGCTCCAACACTCCTCTTGGGGCAATGTAGGATTGGATGATGGATATATATATATATATATATATATATATATATATATATATATAGATAGAGAGAGAGAGAGAGAGAGAGAGAGAGAGAGAGAGAGAGAGAGAGAGAGAGAGAGAGAGAGAGAGAGATTTTACAGCATATGAATTGACAGAAATATATTTTCACCATCAGAGGGATGGTTTTCCTTCAGGCCACTAACGAACCATCACCCTGCTGTACAGGCCAAACCATCCCGAAACTATATAATCACTTACGATTTCCTTTTAATCTAATTATGTACGTTTCACATAATTATACCATGGTTATAACTTTTAGAACTGATAGTGTTTCCAAACGATGTCTTACGCTCATGAATCCATACATATTAATACGATTTCCAAGGACATCAATGTCGAATGCATCACTGCTCTCCCCTAAGTGTGCCGAGTACAAGGTTGGCTTTTGTGTGGGAGAACGCATCATTCTCTACCACACTTTCAAACTCTGTCAGTCAGGAAAGGTTACAAATATGCATAAATATCCAGGGTATAATGTACAGAAACAAATTAGTTTACTAGTGAGTATGGAGAGAATGGTGAATGACAGTGCATTGCGCTGCACACTAGCTCAGGTTAAAGTGACGCTCACTATGAAGTTACTGTGGATTATTATACTAAAACCAAATATAAGTATTTACATGGACAGAAAATGACCTTGTATGAGCATAATTCGTAATAAGTGATATAAATATATGCGATTAAATTTGATGACGTTATGTGTTACGTTTTTCTCTCACGTGGGACCTGCTTAAATATGTTACTTCAGAATTATGTAAATAACTTTTTAGAAATAAGTGGTACTAACAGTTGACTTATTTAGTGAGGAAATGCAAAAGAAAACATGGGAAAGGTAATTTTCTCACCTCAGTTACAATTGCGGTATTGTTACTGTGTTACATTTAGGGAGTAGACTGTAGCACCAGTCGAGCAGGGCTGTACTCCCAAGGTGGATAGAAGGCTGACGACAGGGATAGCTGGAGCTCCCGTTTCATCAGCCCTCGGGAGTATCCTCTGACCATACCACTTTGATGAACTTTTTTTGTGTTTCAGCAGCACAGAGAGTTGGCAAACATGCTGTCCAATGCAAGTTTCTCTATCTGTCAGCACCAACGCCAGACTACATGACATTACACACTACACTTCTTATTCAAAATTTTACTAAAAGCGGCGTCATATCATCAAGTCTCAGAGTTCCCCGGTGCGGGTAGGGACCATCAAAGCCCCCACCATCTGCCCCTCTCCCAGTTACGACCAACCGAGATATCTGCACCCACTGTCTTGCTCACTTCTTCATTTCTTCAACATTTGCGACCTCTTCTCTAACTTTCCCTCTTTTGAGAATCACCTCCCCTCCTCTAAACCTCATCTTCTCTTTCTGAATGAAACTACTGTCTAAGACGACTGACAGCAAACCTTTCTCTGTATCCTCCTACTTTCTCCAGCCAAAGGTGGCTATTGTGTATATGTACGCAACAACATATCTTACTCTTGTGTTCCTGAACCTGAATATTCTGAAGTCTCTACTTTCTGGCTTCAGCTTTCCTGTCATTCACTTATTAAATATATATGTGCTGTTTACTTATCCCCTAATTCTTCTGACTATGAAAAATTCTTCGACTATCTTACTTCTAAGAAGGAACACAATCTATCAATTTTTCGTTTCTCTGAAATCTCTTTTCTAAAAGATTTCAATGTTCGCCACCACTTTTGGCTTTCACCTAGGGCACCTTGTACAGCACCCTACTCATGTCCCTGACATCCTTGGAGAGAGTACCAACATACCTGACCTCTTCCTTACAAGTAATCATTCTGTATTTGCTGTTAATCTTTCCTCTCCGCTGTGCTCCTCCGATGACAATCTTGTCACCTTAACTGGCCTATCGCTCCAGTTCGGCCGATGGACCCTCACAAGAAGCATTGGTTATGCGTTTTGGAGCTGCTTATTAGGAGGTTCTCAGGCAGTACACTTTTTATTTTCTCTGGAATGATTATTGCTTCCATGGCCGAGAGCTGTCGAAGTGTGCCAAGCCCATTTTGGTGGTTCTCCTCTTGGGCATGGAAGCTTACATTCCTTTCTTCTATCCTATGAATAATGCAAATATATATATATATATATATATATATATATATATATATATATATATATATATATATATATATATATATATATATATATATATATATATATATATATATATATATATATATATATATATATATATATATATATGTTTAATCACTCTTGTTCTAATGGTGTCCACAGCAGGGAGAAGGCCTACAAATGGTACCGGAGGCCACCTACCTCTAAATCTTATTTCTTTAATATTTCAACCCGGAATCGTGCAAAGTTTGTTCTTCGTTTTGCTATAAATAATTTCATTGACACTAAATGCTCTGAATTTTCCAACTTAAATTCTCTCTGCTCATTCTGCCACTTTGACAAAAATCTTTCTAACAACTTTACCTCATCATCCATTCGACCCTGATGGCTCTATAACTATTTTTTCTACTGATAAAACAGAACTCTTCACTCAGACTTTCTTCTCCAATTCCGCTTCAGACAACTCCGGTGCTGCTTCTCCATCACTCTTCCCCTGTGACTTCGTCATGGCCAACATTAAAATTTCTTCAGTTGATGTATTTCCTGCCATCACAGGCCTCAGTTCTAAAAAGGCATATGGGCCTGACGGGGTCCCTCCTGTTGTCCTCAAGAACTGTGCTTCTGTACTTACACTCTGCATAGGTTCCTTTTTGCTAGAAGTTTGCTCTCATCCAGCCTGTCCCAAAGAAAGGTGACCATTCTCATCTCTCCAAATATCGCCCAACTGTTTTAACATCCTGTGTTTCAAAAGTTATGTAGTCTAAATTTGTTGGAAAAAAAAAAAAAATAAGCATCATTCCTATCACAACATTTTTATCTGATTATCAGTGTGGGTTCAGCCAGGGATTCTGCAATGGCGATCCTCTCACCTGCCTTTCAGAATCCTTGTCATCCTCCTTTCGAGTCTTTGGCAAAAGCTTTGCCATGGCCCTTCACATCCGAAAGACTTTCGATCGAGTCTGGCGTAAATCTTTAATTTCCATGCCCTTTTACAGTTTTCTTCCATCAATCTGTGCATATCATCTCTAGCTTCCTTTCTGGTTGCTCTGCAGCTGCTGTTGTAGACAGCCACCGTTCTTCTCAAAGTGCTGTCAATAGTGGTGTTCCTCAGGGTTCTGTCCTATCACCAACTCTCTTCCTTTTATTCATCAATGACCTTCTAAGCTGTACATCTAACTCCACCCACTCATATGCTGATGACGCCACCCTTCACCTTTCACTTGCTTCCTGCAGTGTACTGTACATTTCAGCAGTTACTTCAACAAACAAGGGATGAAGCTATGGAACACCTAATGTCTGACTTGGTGCACATCTCTGATTGGAGTAAAAATAACCTTGTTTTTAATTCATCAAAACCTTGGTTTTTGCATCTATCAACCTGACATAATCTTCCACAGGAGTATCCTCTAATTTTTAACAATGTCCAGCTCAATACTGCATCAGCTCTAAACATACAGTACTTGGGTTTCCATTCTCTCGGCATTTATCTTAGAAAGAACATTATTATCTCTATTGTACAATCTGATTCCAAGAGATTAGGTGTGCTATGCCGACTCTGTGCTTTCTTTGCCCCAGCTCAGTTGTTGACTTATTCACGAGTTTTATTCCCCCGTGTGTAGAGTACAACTCTCATGTGTGGGGAGGCTCCCCACATACAGCTCTTCTCAACAAGGTGAAATCAAAGGCTCTACGTCTCATTAACTCTCCTCCTCTTACTGGCACCCTTCAGTATGTCTCTTCACCACACTGTTTCACCTTTATCTCTTTTCTATCGCAACTTGAATGGTCAATGCTCTTCCGAACCGTCTACTTAAATTCCTCCACCACTACTGCGGGAGCATAGTACCTGTCTAGCAACAAATTTTCGTCCCTTTTCTCACAAACCCTCTAATGCAAGACTTCACCGTTACAAACAGTTCTTCATACATGCAACAGGTCAATCTAGAACTGTTTCCCTCTGTATTTCCTACTGCCTGTGATCTCTAGTCTTTCAAACACACTGTGTCTAGGCATCTGGAAATTAACAGATCTTGAATTTGGCTCTGTGTTGTTATTGTCTGTCTTTAGAGGGCAGAGCGATTATGTTTTTGCCTGCCTCTGTGTGTGTGTGTGTGTGTGTGTGTGTGTGTGTGTGTGTTCTTACCTAATTGTATCTTTACAGGAATGAGTCAAGCTCGTACTGTCCCGTGTCTTAAACCATATTTATCGTACATATCCTTAAATTTGTGAATTGTTTTGGCACACACTATTTCATTCGGTAGTGCATTCCATTGATCAATTGCTCTATTTGGGAAACTAAATTTCCTTATGTCTTTATCACCCCTCTTTTTATGCAATTTTTTGCAGTGTCCTCTTGCTGATGCTTCCCCATACGTTAAGTAAACATTTATGTCTATTTTCTCCTTCCCTGATACGCATTTATATAGCATAATCATGTCACCTCTTTTCCTTCTCTCCTGTAGTGTTGGTAGATTCAGTTTATTTAGTCTTTCTTAATAGCTTAGATCCCTTAAGCTTGGTACCCATCTTGTAGCGGCCCTTTGAACTTTTTCAGTCTTGTCTATGTGTTTTTTGAGATGAGGACTCCAGACTGCTGATGCATACTCCAGGGTTGGTCTGATGAATGATGTTATTATCTTTCTTAGCATGTCTTCATTCATGTATGTAAACGCTATTCTCATATTGGCAAGCAGTGTATACATGTTCCGTACCTTCTCACTGATGTGGTCAGCCGGAGATAGTCTGTTACTGACAATCACACCTAGGTCCTTCCTTCTTTCTGATGTGTGTACGGTTTTATTTCCTAACATATAATCTCAATCAGGTCTTTTTCCACTTTTACCAAACTTGATTACATGACACTTGTCCACATTGAATTCCATTTGCCATGTATTACTCCATTCATGAAGTTTATTTAAATCTTCTTGTAGCTCGTTACAAGAGTCTGTGTTAGTAATTCTCCTTGGTATTTTTGCATCATCTGCAAACATATTCAGATAGCTCTCATTTCCAGTGTTACTGTCTATATCATTTATATATACTAAAAACATGATTGGTGCCAGCACTGAGCCCTGTGGTACTCCACTAGTCACTTCTTTCCATGATGAGTAATTTCCCCTTAGCACTGTTCTCATTTTCCTTTTCATGAGAAAATCTTGCATCCAACAATACAGTTTGCCTCGAATTCCTCCTTGATGGTATAGTTTCCATAAAAGTCTTTGGTGTGGTACTGTGTCAAATGCTTTCTTGAAATCTAAATAGATACTGTCAACCCATCCTTCTCTTTCCTGTAATGTGTCTGTTAATCTGTCACAGTAGCTCAACAGATTAGTAACACATGATTTTCCTTTTCTGAAACCAAACTGTCTTTCTGTTATCATATTGTGTTCTTCTAGATGATTTACCCAAGCTTTTCTTATAAGCTTTTCTAATACCTTACTTACAACACTGGACAGTGATACTGGTCGGTAGTTAAGTGGATTTTGTCTATTTCCTTTCTTGAATTTAGGAACAATGTTTGCTTTCTTCCAGATACCAGGTAGTTTACCTTGACTCAAGGATTTCTTGAAAATTAAAAATAATGGTTTACTTAACTCCTTTGCACATTCACACAGCACCCAACATGAAATTTCATCAGGACCATTTGCTTTTTCTTTGTCTAATTTATTTAGCTCCTCCTGTATATCTTTTTCTGATGTTTGTATATCTGGTAGTATGTGTGGGCATGCATGTTCCACATAATCCCTCTCAAAAATTTTTTTCCTCTGTAAAAACTGATTGGATATTCTTGTTTAGTGCTTCACAAATATCCTTCCTTGTGTATAGGTGATTCCATCATCCGTAATGGATTGTATTTTATCTTTTACTTTGGTTTTGCTTCTGATGTAGCCGTAAAATAGCCTTGGTTGATCACTACTTTTATTTATGATATCCTCCTCAAACTGTTTCTGGGCTTCCCTCCTTATTCTTATATAATCGTTTCTTGCCTGTTTGTAATTATTATATACCCTTTCACGATTGTGTCTTCTGTATCTATTCCACAACAAATCTCTTTTTTCTTTTGATTTTTTACATTCTGTATTGAACCATTCCTTTATTTTCTTTTCTGCTTCTTTGTACTGTGGGATGTACTTCTGGACTCCTATTTCATAAAGTTCACAGAATTTTTCATATGCAGCATCTAAATCTTCTCCTCTAAGCTCCTTTTCCCAAGCTGTTTCTAAGAAGTATTTCTTTAGGTCATGATACTTTCCCTTTTTATAGTTTAGACTCTTTTTGTAACTTTCATTGCTGTTATCTATGTCATATGCAATCCTGAAGTTGCAATTTAGTACTGCATGGTCGCTTTTGCCGAATGGAGGGTGATATATTAAATTGTCAATATCGTTTTCTTGCCTAGTAAATATGAGATCTTGCATTGACGGTACATCGAGTCCTCTTTTCTGGTGCTTTCCCTTACATGTTGCGTTAAGAAAAACTCTTGCACAAGATCCAGGAGCTTTTGGTCCCAACAGTTTTCTTGGCTTATTATGTCTAGAGTATTCCAATTTATGTTTGTATTAAAATCTCCAGTTAGTATAATTCTTTTTTATTTCTCTTCCATTTTATGTAGTAAGGCTCTTAAACTCTGAATTGTACTCTCCACCAGGTCCTCATATTCGTCTCTTTCCCATGTGTTTGATCTGGGTGGCATGTACAAATTGGCTACAATTACTTTCCCTTCAGATGAATTTATCTCTACTGCAATCAGTTCTACTTGTGAGGGTATGTCTAATTCTATTTCTTTGACTTTTAGATTGTTCTTATTTAATATAATTCCTCCTCCTTTTTTTCAGTTCCTATCTCTTCTCCATATATTATATTCCTCTAAGTTTAGGATGTCATTCGATATCCTTGGTGTTAATTTTGTTTCAGTTAAGCATATTATATGTGGTTCATTTTCTCTGACACAATAATTCATCTCTAACAATTTAGGTACCATTTCATCCACATTTGAGTTCTTCAACTTAATCATCTTGTTTATATACTTGTCATGACATGGTTCTACTACCTTCCTCCTTTTTATTCCCTCCTGTTTTTGTACCACTTTCGTACCTGCAATCCTATTACTTTGTAAAAAAATGTGTTCTTCTCCTCCTCTGATCTTCCCTCATTTTTTGTTTTTGCTTCCTCCCTCTTCTCTTTCAGTAATTCCAGTTCCACTTGTGTCAGGCATCTTTTTATCCATACATTTTTGAACTCCTCTTTTTCCATAAGATTCTTTGCATTTTTTAGTATCTCCTCCACGGTGTTTACACTCTGGAAGGTTACCTTTAGGGGTCTTGATTTACTTCTCTCGTATTTCCCTAACCTTTTGTGTTCCTCTATGTCTTTACTACAGATTTCCTCTAATACTTCTTTCAATATGCCCATTACATTTGCCGTCTCCTTTTTGTCTCTTGAGATCTTGTTTTTTACTTCTTCTTCTTCTATACCAGTGATTACTATAGATTTGTTGATATCTGCTGAATCTCTGACTAACTTTGGATTGTTTTGGATTATTCTTGTCACTTCCTTTTTAATGTTTTTTCTTCCACCCTTGTTTCTAAGTCTTTCTTTACCTACACCATTTCAGCATATGTGGTTTCCACATCATTTTTGTAGCTTTGCACAACTTCATTCACCCATGTTATCTTCTCCTCAATATAACTGCTCTGATCTATCAGACTGCTTACTTGCCTAATTGTCTCTGTATCACTTTTGAACTCTTCCATAATACTCTCGTGGTTGACCACTGTACTTGCCATTTCACTAATTTTTCTCTTAAGTGTACCCACTTCAACTGATAGCTCTCCTATAGTTATGTCTTTCTTGTTGACTTCCTTTCCTAATTTTTCTATTTCTTCCTTTTGCAAGTGCATCTGTTTCTTAATTTCAAAGCTATTAGTGTGTGTGTGTGTGTGTGTGTGTGTGTGTGTGTGTGTGTGTGTGTGTGTGTCTATTTGTCTGTCTGTTTCCATAATATCCAATAAACGGCTTGAGCTATCAACATGAAACGTTCAGGTATCAAGATATAGCCAAAATCTTGGCCGAGTTTGAATATGGGCACTCAGGGTCAAGGTCAAGGTCACCAAAATGGCTGCCAAATGTCAACTAGTTTTTATGGTCCACCTTTAGCACTGTATTAACTCTTGAACGGCTTGAGTTATCAACATGAAACTTGCCAGGCATCAATATATGGCCAAAATCTTGGGCGAGCTTGAAAATGGGCAATGGGGTAAAGGTCAAGGTCACCAAAATGGCTGCCAAATGTCAATCAGTTTTTATCGTCTGCCTCTAGCTCCATTATATCTCATGAATGACTTGAACTATGAACATGAAACTTTCACGGTATCAAGATCTGGCCAAAATATTGGACTTGGCCATCAGCATATTCTGGCGGGAGATTAGCATTCGGCTCCGGAATGCTTTTCGTTCATCTTGTTTTTGTTTTCTCCTGCAGGGAACAATTTCCTGGCTACTGGGATTTGGTGCTTTATTCCTTGCATAGAAAAATATTGTACAGTGGAACAATTGTTCTTATAATAAATAATTAGTGAATAACTTTTTTTGTCTGTGTGTGTAATAATGCACGGCAGTTATCTCTCAGACTTTGTCCAGCATAGATCGTGGCGACCACCTCCAACACTGCTTCACGCCTGCCTAAGAGACTGATGCAAGCTGACAACAAAAAACACCTATACATCTCTCTCTCTCAAGAATGATGTTTTCGTGACTTGTAAATTAAAACATTTGGTTAAGGATAAGTGAGTCAAAGCTATTAGTGAATACAACGTATATTTCCCCTAGTTTCGATACCTATGGGATGGGGTTGGAAGAACTACGCCGCTGCAGCCAAAGGCTTAAATTTTCTGTAGATAATCGGCCTAAATAAATCAACTGGCCCTAACCAGATATCCATCAACGAAAGCTTTTTTTTTTTTTTTCTTTTTTTTTTAATGTTAGGAAGAAGGAACCAAGGGCCACGAACCAGCAATAACTGTTCCTTCCAAGAGAAAAACAAGAGAGAGCCAAATTCAAAATCCGATCATTTTGAGATGCCTGGACACACTGCGTTTGAAAAACTGGAGATCATAGCTCTCAGGAAATACAGACAGAGAGAGACAATTCCAGAGCTGACCTCTTGCATAAATGAAGGACTGGGAGTAACGGTTAACTCTTGCATTAGAGAGTTAGATAGAAAAGGAATGAGAGTTTGCTGCTAGACGGGTGCTACGCGCCCGTTGTAGAGGTAGAGGAATGAAAGTAGACAGCTCAGAGGATCAGTGACCATTGAAGTAGCGAAAGAAAAATGATAAAGATGCAACAGTGCAATGAAGAGACAGAGGTTGAAGGGAGCCAGTGAGAGGAGAAGAGTTAATGAGAAGGAAAGCCTTTGCCTCCACCCTGTTGAGAATATCTGTATGTGGGGAGCCTCCCCACACATGAGATTGTACTCTACACAGGGGCGGATAAAACCCGTGTATAGAGTCAACAGCTGTGCAGGGGTAAAGAAGGAAAGGAGTCGGCTTAGCACACCTAACCTCTTGGAAGCAGATTTTACAAGAGATGTAATATGATCATTCCAAGATAAGTCCCGAGTGAATGAAACGCCAAGCATGTTTAAGGATAATGCAGGATTGAGCTGGGCATTATTAAACATTAGTGGGTACTCCTGTGGAAGATTGTGTCGGCTTGATAGGTGTAAGAACTGAGTCTTTAATCCATTAAAAACAACAAGATTATTTTTATTCCAGTCAGAGATACAAGCCAAGTCAGACATTAAGTGTGCCATAGCCTCATCCCTTGTTTGTTGAAGTAACTGCTGAGATGGACGTTGCGGGAACCGAATGGAAAGGTGAAGGGTGGAGTCATCAGCATATGAATGGAGAGGGTTAGATGTACAGCTTACAAGGTCATTAATGAATAAAAGGCAGAGAGTTGGCGATAGGACAGAACTCTGAGGAACACCACTGTTGATAGATCTAGAAGAACGATGGCCATCTTCAACAGCAGCTATAGAAAGACCAGAAAGGAAACTATAGATGAAGACACAGATAGGAGGACAGAAACTCTAAGAGGACAGTTTGGAAATAAAAGATTTTTGCCAGGCTCGATCGAAAGCCTTTGAGATGTCAAGTGCAATGGCAAAGCTTTCGCCAAAGTCCCGAAAGGAGGATGACCAAAAGTCTGAAAGGTAGGTAAGAAGATTTCCAGTGGACAGTTCCTGACGGAACTCATACTGATGATCAGAAGGAAGGTTGTGATAGGAAAGATGCTTTAAAATTATTGTATTAAGAATTGACTTGAAAACTTTTGAGGTATAGGATGTTCAAGCAAATGGACGATAGTTAGAGGGTTGGGAATGGTCACCCTTCTTTGTGACTGGGTGAATAACATCAAACTTCCAGCAAGAAGGGAAGGTAGAAGTTGAAAGACAAAGGTGAAAGAATTTACCAAGGCAGGGTGTAAGAACCGAAGCACAGTTCTTGAGGACAACAGGAGGGACTCCATCGGGCCCATATGCCTTGTTAGTATTAAAGCCAGTGATGGCAGAAAATACATCAGCTGAAGAAATTTTAATGTTAGCCATGAGGAAGTCAGAGGGGGGAAGTGATGGAGGAACAGCACCAGAATCGTCTAAGGTGGAACTGAGGGAGAAAGTCTGAGCGAGGAGATCTGCTTTATCAGTAGAAGAAATAGCTACAGAGCCATCAGAGTAGAAAAGAGGAGGGAAGGATGATGAGGTAAAGTTGTTAGAAAGGTTTTTGGCAAGGTGCCAGAAGGAGCGGGAAGAAATTAAGTTGGAGAGTTGCGAGCATTTAGTACAGATGAAAATATTTTTAGCAGAGCAAAGAACACACTTAGCATGATTCCGGACAGAAACATAAAGATGTGATTCAGGGGTGGGTAGGTTCTGGTACCTTTTACAGGCCCTCTCCTTGTTGCGGACAGCATTAGAACAAGCATGATTAAACCAAGGCTTTCTTGCATTAGTCAAAGGATATGAGAAAGGATTGTATGCTTCCATGCCCCAGAGAATAACCTCCATATTGCGCAAGGCACACTCGGATGGCTCCCGGCCATGGAAGCAATAATCATTCCGGGGAATATCAAAGAAGTATCGCCTGAGGGCCTTCCAATCTGCAGCTCCAAAGTGCCACAGACGACGTTTCTTTGGAGGGTCCGAAGGCCGTACTGGAGCGATAGGGCAGGTTAAGGTAATAAGGTTATGATCGGAGAAGCCCAATGGAGAGAAAAGATTAACACTGTAAGTAGAAGGATTAGTTGTAAGGAAGAGGTCAAGTAAGTTAGAGCTCTCTCCAAGGTGGTCAGGGATACATGTAGGGTGATCTACAAGCTGCTCTAGGTCATTAAGGATAGAAAAGATGTAGGCTTGTTCACAAGGTGGATCAGTGAAAGGAGAGGACAGCCAAGGGTGTTTGTGAACATTGAAATCTCCTAGAATGGAGATTTCAGAGAAAGAAGAAATGGATAGAATGTGTTCCATTGTAGATATAAGATAGTAAGTACTTTAACACCTTCTGTATCTTTCAAAAATGTGACGAAAAGTGCCACAAATTACCACTCAATTGGGTACTTAAAGAGTGTCATTTACCTCCCTGCTGCCTAGCCTAACTCTGTCCTGGGTTCGAAACGGTAACGTAACTTTAGTGACTTTTTTGGATGCCTGGGTAAACTTATGAGATTTGGCAAAAGCACAGATCACTCATCGCTAAAAAATTTGTTACTAAAAATATCCCACACATGAATGAATACTTTGGCTGGCCATTTTGCATTTCCGTAAGTTGCATTTGTATCCGCCAGTCACTTATACACAATCAATTATTTAATGAGCTTCATGGAGTTGGCTTTGATATGTAGGTTAGCATCCTCTAGAGTGGAGATTTCAGAGAAAAGAAAAATGGATAGGATGTTTGTTCCATCTGAGAAGTAAAACAATCAAATGAGTTTCGTAGTCAGAAGAATTAGACGATACGTAAACAGCACAGATATATTTAGTCAGAGAATGACATGAAAGCCAAAGCCAGAGTATATAGAATTCAGAAGGTTCAAGTTCAGGTACACAAGAGCAAGGTATGTTGTTGTGTACATACACACAACAGCCACCATTGGCTTTGAAATGAGTATAGAGAAAGAGGATATAGAGAAGGATTTGATACCAGTCGACTCAGACAGTTGAGTCTCAGTTAGGAAGAGAGGATGAGGTTTAGAGGGGAGGTGGTGCTCAACAGAGACAAATTTAGAGAAAAGGCTGCGAATGTTGCAGAAATGAAGGAGTGAGGCAGACTGGCATCTCCCTGGGTTGTCACCAGGAGAGGGGCTGAAGGTGAGGGTTTGATGGTCACCCCCCCCCCTCAAGGGACTCCGATGCTTATATTTTTATTTCTTTAATGCGAATAAGAAGGAGCCAAAGGCTAGGAGCCTGCAAACAATTCCTTCCAAGAAAAAAACAAAAACAGTACAAAAGTGAGCCAAATTCAAGATCTGCTCATATCGAGATGCCTGGACACACTGCATTTGAAAGACTGGAGATCATAGGATGTAGGGAATACAGACAAAGAGAGACAGTTCCAGAGTTGACCTGTTGCATAAATGAAGGACCGTGAGTAACAGTTAACTCTTGCATTAGTGAGTTGGACAGAAAAGGGATGAGAGTTTGTTGCCAGACAGGTGCTACGCGCCCGTCGTAGAGGTGGAGGAATGCAAGCAGACAGCTCAGAGGAGCAGTGACCATGGAAGTAGTGATAGAAAAGAGATAAAGAGGCAACAGTGCAACGAAGAGACAGAGGTTGAAGGGAGCCAGTAAGAGGTGGAGTTAATGAGACGAAAAGTCTTTGACTCCAACCTTCTGAGAATAGCTGTATGTGGGGAGCCTCCCAACACATGAGAGTTGTACTCTACACAGGGGTGAATAAAGCCCGTGTATAAAGTCAACAACTGTGTAAGGGTAAAGAGGTATGGAGTTGGCTTAGCACACCCAATCTCTTGGAAGCTGATTTTACAAGAGATGTATATGATCTTTCCAAGATAAATCCCGAGTGAATGAAACCCCAGGCATGTTCAAGGATGATGCTGGATTGAGCTGGATATTATTAAACATTAGTGGGTACCCCTGTGGAAGATTTTGTCGGGTTGATAAGTGTAAAAACTGAGTCTTTGATGCATTGAAAACAAGATTATTTTAACCCAAGTCAGAGATACGAACCAAGTCAGACATTAGGTGTGCCATAGCCTCATCTCTTGTTTGTTGAAGTAACTGCTGGGATGGACGTTGCGGGAACCGAATGGAAAGGTTAAGGGTGGAATCATCAGCATACAAGTGGCTAGGGTTAGATGTGCAGCTTAGAAGATCATTGATGAATAAAAGGATGGCGTGAGGTAGATGCCATTTTTTTGTGGGGGGGAGGTAAAATTTTGAATAGGAAGTGAAGTGTGCACTGTGCATGCAGTTTGGTGTTGACAGTTGGAGGAACTTGTACTGGATAGCATGCCGGCCTACTCTCTGTGTTACTGAAAAACTGAAAAAGTTCAGCAAAAGGGGGATGACCAGGAACTAGTCCCGAGAGTTGATGAAATGAGAGCTCCAGCTCTCCCTGTCATCAGCTTTCCATCCACCTTGGGAGTTCTGCTCTGCTCGACTGGTCCTACAGTCTTCTCCCTATTCCCTGCCTTGTTGTAATTTGTAGTAACTTGTTGCCGGTATGGATGGCGTGAGGTGGTACTCAGGCGGGGGAGAGAGCACGTTGCTGTGACGAGGGTGGCTCAGGATTTTGAGTCCTAACTGGCGGAGGTATGCTTGACAGGTGTCAGAGATGACTGTTAAGCTGAGAGTTTGAAGTGTGGTGGCATAGCTGACATATGCTGAGCCAAGAATTATTTTTGCATCACGCTTTTGGACAGACTTTAGACTTTGCTTCTGTGTCACAGTGAGACTTGGTGACCATGCTGGTGAGCCATATGTCAATTTTGAAAGTATGAAAGAGCCGTATATGTTGCAGATTACCACCATAGGAAAACCAAAAGATGTGACTCTTGGCAAAAGCAGAGCCTGAAAGAGAAGCACTGAAGGATGGAAGCTGTATATTGGCCCCAGCGTTGCTTGCTGTCCAAAATAACTCCAAGACGCTCGATAGTCTGGACTAGCTCAAGGATGTGGTCGTCCAGATTTAGGGAGGAGAGTGGGATGGGAGTATTGGCCAGGTCAGACTGCATGATGAAAGTCTTGTGGTAGTTGATGGTGACATCATTTTGTTGCGTCCATTTCGGGAGATTGTTAAGATTTTGCTGCAAAGTGAGGTAGTCTGGGTCGTGGTTTGTCTTACTGACTGCTTTGGTGATGGTAGAGTCGTCAACGTATTTTCATTGAAGGTTGGTGTCAATGAGGGCATCGTTGACTGGGATAAGGAATAGAGCAGTCCCATCCTGGTCCCTTGTGAAGGTGAGGGACTGGAAGCTGGAGGTAACCCCTCTGTGACATACAGCTTGTTCTCTGCCACTCAAAAAGTTTGCAAGCCAGGGAATGATACCTGCTCTGACACCATATCTTCATTGCATTGTTGACTGCTGTGATGTGGTTGACGAAGTTGAATGCCTTTGTGAAGTCGATGAAAGTGACTGCAATGGAAGTTTTCCTTCTTTCTAAGTTGGTATAAATAAAGTCTAGCAGACTGATTAAGCAGTGGGTGGTGGAGGATGTCTTCACACTGCCAAATTGTTGTGTAACTATGCTTGATGCTATGTCTTCATAAATCCATTCAGCAACAAAGCTGTTACAAAATAGACTGGGTATAAGGGTGATGGTGATGAAGTGGAGGGCATTGAAAATGGGTGAGTTGGTAACTTTGGTTATGGCTGTAACACAGGATTTCTTCCAAGTGGATGGTGATTCTGATTGCTTAAAGGAAGCATTGACGATGGAGCATAGTGGTGTAGAGAGTTCTGGTGTAAGCTCTTTAAATAACTTCATTGGTATATCCGGAGTTGTGACTGATCCCTTGTTCTGGTAGGTCTGCAACTTTCTGTAAACATAGAGTTCATTGACGAGTGGGAGAGGTACAGGAACTGGAAGGTAGGCGGGGAGAAGGATGGGGTCCAGTCTTAGAAGGCACAGGCAGATAAAAGCAAAATGGGTGTTAATGGCTTCAGCTGCTTCTAGGATGGTTAAACTGCTGTTACAGGGAAACAAGCATGAATGATTGTTCAGGCCACAGATCTCGTTGATTCCTCCATACCATTGGCTTACATTAGTGTTTTTAAGTGCTTCTGTGTTGCTGGGATAGAATTTTTTCTTTGTTAGTCTAATTTTGCTTATCACTGCACTGGGGAAAGACCGATAGAGTATTAGATTATTGTTTTGATATGCTTGGTTACGTTGGTGCATAAACGAGTTTGATGCATGGCTTGGTCCATGGAATATCATTGGTGTGAATTGTAAGAGTCTTCTCCGGCAAGAAGTTGTGTTAGGCTGTGGTAAGGGATGAATGGTAATTTTGCCACTTCAGTTCAACATCATTAACTGTCGTAACTTCTGTCCAAAGATAATGAGTAATCCATTTTCCAAACAGCTGGCTGGAAGACTGACGTGGTGGTCTGTAGGTTCAAGTTATGGCTTTTTGCAACTGAGATGCTGTAGGGCGTGGAACCAAGAGTATGGATGCATGCCTGCTGTGTCCAAATGGTGACATGGGTTGTGGTGAGACATACCAATCTGCAAGGTCTGTAAGAAATAGGTCAAGTATGTTATCCTCATTGATTGAAAAAAGAAGAACTTGTGTAAGATGAAGCTAACCCTGGAGATATGAGGTGTCTAATACACTGAAGTCTCCACAAACATGAAGTAGTGCCAAGGCACAGCAAACCCGTCCCTGGCAGTCCTTTTGGTGCTGACATATAAACACAACAGGATATCTAGTCAAAAATGTCACATATAAAATTTGGAGGAAATCGGGTGAAAACTCACGATTTATCCCATTTGAAAGTTTTCCCCTGACCCACCTGACATTGATCCCCTTACCGCTGAGTGACCCTCCTGATGAAATGAGGCATGTTATAGAATGCAGATTTGAAAGATGCACCCTTAGGTCTTGGTTTCATGTCGGTATGACGAATTAGAAAGGAGTTATGAGGATAAAACTTTTTTTTTTTTTTTTCTTTTGCATTTTGGGGGGCCTACAGCCTGGGCCTTGACCAGATTGGATCAACACTTAATCGTCGATATGACGAATTTGAAAGGAGTTATGGCAAAAAAAAACATTTTTTTTTTTTTTTTTACCTTTTTTTGGGCCTACAGCCTGGGCCTTGACCAATTGGTTCCAACATTGAATCGGGTGATCAGAATGTTATATCCTGTCATCACTGTACTTTTAGTCAAAATTGCACAAGTAGCTTTTGGGTAAAGTTCATGACACACAGAAAAACCATATGAAAACAACACTCGTACCCGAGCCCCTCCTGCGAAGGGACGGATAATGATAAGTTTTGAGGAGGGGTACCTAATTTTAAGTTGGCATGTAGTGTCAATGAGGTGGTAGATCCTTGGTGGGAGCTCGAGATGGGTGATATACCACGTAGCATATAAGTGACGTGGCATGGCAAAGGTGGTGTGGCAAGGTAACATGTACTCACAAAAACTCCAGGTCAGCTGGAACTGTAATACTCAAATGGGATGAGCACAGCACAGTGTTGCAAAACAATAACACTCCCCTACCTCTCCGTGTCGTGCATAGATTATAAAATAAATCGTAGTTTTGGATGTGTATGGTGTCTGGCAGAATTTGTCATGCCTCCGTGATGCCAACAGTGCCAATGCCAGAACATATGGTGACAATCATTGTAGTCAGTTCATTTAGTTTATTGTTCAAGGATGTTACACTCGAAACTATTATTGTAGGAAAACAGTACCATTGATGGGGCACCTAAAAATGCTTCTATGGCTTAGAGGTGATGGATTATTTCTTCCTATTTTTTTTTTTTTTTTAACTGGCTTGTTGCTACGGTGAACTTTGCTCCCTCACTTACACCCTCAGGACTGAAACAAATTCAGTGCTTTTAGTTTAGAAATAACATCACTTGCTAAAGATACTCTTTGACTTTCAAGTACAGTACAAACAGCTTGCAACGATTATATGTAACATGGCCATACTGACATTATTGCCTGAGTTCAAACTGTCAGAAGCTTTCAGGGAAACAAGTCGGTTCAAAAGTAGTTAGCCATTCATTTTTCTGACTCTGATAGTGTTAGTCACATTATCATTCTAATAGTTAAACTGTAGTTTACATTGTCACATTGTTCAAAGCTCACTTAAGTTCTTTTTTTCACTTTTTTTCCTAATTCAAGTGGTCTTTATTCAGATATGTCACTGTTCCTTACTTGAAAATAAAGGAAGCTAATCTACTCCTCTTGTCAACTTAGTAACATTGAGCTAGTCAAAAAGTCACTAATCTTCCATCAAACTGTACAATAAACATTGAGGCAATAGAGAAGAAAGGAAATAGGCCAACAAGCTGTCCTTTGCTGTCCCACAAGGAGCTCTGACCAGTGTGTCTTACTAGGGGGGTAACTGGCTGGTGTGTGTGCGTGTGTGTGTGTGTGTGTGTGTGTGTGTGTGCATGTGAAGAAAAGAAACATAACCACCAATCATCGAAAAAAATTGTAAAACTATCTCTGTGGTATTCCACGGTAGTCTTTCTTCTCCACTGACATCTGTTTTACCCAGTCCCACATTAACAACTTAATACAAGCTGGCATGAAATTATTTATACTCAGTCAACAATTTACTAAAAGATTAGACTCCCTCAATATATGACTTTTTTATATAGCCTTTAGCCAAAATCAAAAGCATATGAATCTCTCGCTCAATTTAAAATTGCTAGAAATCATGCAAAAGCAGTAATAAATATCGCTAAATCAAACTTTCTTCACACAAAACATCCAAACTATTAAATAGTCCTAATGTCAATCGTTTTTTCAATATCAACGATTCTCTCACTAAGATGGAAACACTTTAACCCTTTCATGCATGATGACTCAATGTGAGTCATAATCTTTTGCAATTTGAAGAGTAACCGATGATGTATCATGATGCAAACTCCCTATAAATGATCATAGTAACTTTTCCTGTGGTCAACATTGCGTCAAATTTTGGTGAGTCAAAGGTGAGGGTAGCCAGGTCTAGGAGAAGTATATGGCAACACCCAGGAGCTTATCGGAGGGGCAAACGGTCTATGTTTAGCTCAGTGATCTACCAGCAGCTAGCCTTCTAGGGTGTCTAAGCACACGGCCGGCCATTTAAACCCCGTGTTCTTTATTACTGCATCATCCATACCTTACATGTATTATAGTGATAGTGTGTTATATATAGTGCAGCGTGCTTGTGAAGAAGGTTTATAAGTTTTTTTTTATATTTTCAGAGAAAGCCAGATATGAAAAATCCTAACTGATTTTTACTGTTCCCATATTATTTTACACTAAACCAACAATGTCTCACAAGGGCTTATCAGAGAAAGAGTATGTGAAATACTTGTTTAGTGGAAGTGAGAGTGAAGAAAGTAGTGAAAGTGAATCGGGAAGTGATTCTGGTGAGGAGGAGAGAGTGAGGAGGAGGAAAGCAAGAGCTAAATCTAACCCCAAGGGAGATAAGCACAAAGCAGCGGTCAAGGCTGCAGCGATTAGCACAGACAGTAGTAGCACCATCACTACCACCACTCCTTTCACCACTACCACCACTCCCATCACCACTGCCATCACTCCTATGACAACTGTCACCACTGCCATCACTCCTATGACCACTGACACCACTGCCATCACTCCTATGACCACTGACACCACTGCCATCACTCCTATGACTACTGACATCACTGCCATTGCTGCCACCAGTCCTAAAACCACTGGTATAACCCCTGCCACCACTGGTGTCACACCTGGCACCACTGGAACCACCCGGACCTTGGAGACTGAGCTGTATTATCGCCACCTCTCTTCCATCCCCCCACTGCAAACACTGATCTCATTACCCCCACAGTCACCCAACACTCTCACAGCACTCCAACCTGCCTGCATCTCACAACCCATCCAGCATATTTCCATATCATCTTCCCCTGCAAAATCAGCAAAGTCACTGTCACCTTCAGACTTAATTCTCCCTGAATATAAGCAAGCATCATCGTCAGCAGCACCACCACAACCACAACCATCTCCTCCACAACCATCACCACCACAACTGTCTTCATCACAACCATCACCACAACTGTCTCCATCACCACGATTACCTGAACCTTCATCCACCCAGCTATCATCAACACAATCATCATCACCATCTCCCTCCCCGCCAAAAAGACGAGGGCAGCGTGGGCCTAGGCAAGGTAGTGGTGGGCAGCTTAGAGGTAATCGTCCGTCTTGGGGTCGTGTGCACCACA
>NC_136968.1:27375070-27412570 GCF_032717465.1 Coenobita brevimanus | reverse complement strand
AGCCCGTGTATGTTTTGAAAAGAGTAGGGGAGACAGGGTCTAGTTGTGACAAATTTTACATTTTGCCTCATAACTCGAAAAATTTAAGGTAAAGAACAGCCATTTTTTGTCTGCATTTCAGAAAATGTGTGTTTATTATATTTGTGGGCAATATAATTGAAAATAATATATTCTCACAGTAGTGAAGTGATTTGTGAACAGGTGTTATCTGTCACAATTTACCCCAGGTACGGGGCAACTTGTTACATACCCCGAGGTAAGTTGGTACATTTGCTCTAAAAGTAAAATTAATTCATATTAATTTGAATATCCTGAACATGCAAGTATACAGATGTTTTAATATTTGGCAGTGGGCTTAAAGTATGTTTCAACAGTTTTTCTAGTAGAAAGAAATAAAATTATATTTACCGAAAATGCATGCATACAAAACTAGTATTTCAGTTGTCTGACTCTTTGCATTTTTCACACCTGAACATATCCTCTCCACTGGAACAGTCAATATGAGCCCATTCTAAACATGACAGGCACTGGATCCATTCATCTCCTGGGGCAGAATGAGAATACCATCCACCACAGACAAGGCACTTCCAATCATTTTTGTTGTCTTGCAAACTGACTTTCCTTTCTGAGGTTGTGTTGCTCTCCATGTTTTTTCCTGCTTTTCTCTTCAGAGTATTTCCTTTTTCTTTTTTTCTTCTGCCATTATTTTCTGCTTTTCTGGTGTGCTAGTTAGGATGGCAGAGTAGCGTTTCTTTCGGCCTCCTGCTGTCTTCCTTGGACCAACTTTATGAAATGGTCGCATCATTTCCGGAGACTTTGGTGCGCCAGGAGATGAGTTAAGCCCACTCGGACCTGGGACAGGCTCACAGTTGGTAGACTGCAAACTAGGCAAGGCTATATTTACTCCTTCATTGTTATCCTCAACACTGCCACTCTCTGTGGAGGCCATAGGACGGTCTGTAACGTAACCTGGAAGAAACTCATCTCCAAAGACGTTCAGGTTGAAAGAGAAGATACCACTTACTTCGGATCCTTTCTGGATATTTCGTGGGTTAACTGCACCAGGCAGTGCTTCCTTCAGAATTCCTGGAAGATCATAAATTGTCATGGTTTTACCAGGATGAGATTTCATCCATCCATTACATCCAGTATTCACATATTTTTTCAAGGGGCCATAAAAACTGCGGTCTAAAGGTTAGAGTTTGTGTGAGCAGTGGGGTGGGAAAAACAAAAGAATTATACCACTGTCTCTGCAATAGTCAATAACAGCTAGTGAAATATGTGAGTGATGATTGTCAAGTAAGAGCAAGACAGGATGCTCCTTGCTGCATCGCGTATGTTTCACAAAGTGCTGCAGAAACTGTCGAAATCTTTATCTTGCATCCAACCACTTGGATTAGCTGATCCACAGCATCCTCGGGGTCCATTTGAGATAAAATGTCCCAGGAAATTTACTCTTGGGAACACGAGCATCGGGGGTACGCTATCGCCAGTGGCATTAACTGCCATGCACACCGTTATTAAATTCTCTCTTTCAGCTGAAGTAAGAGCACCAACCTGCTTTGCTCCTTTCTGTGCTAGAATGCGGTTAGGTCGTTGTACTGTAGTTATTCCTGTTTCATCACAATTATATATGTCTTTGCTCTCAAACTTGTACTGTTCATAAACATCACTGAGGTTGTCAAAGAAACACTTAATGTTTGTTTTATTAAAATTGGTAGCCCTGCATATGCTTGTGGGTTCAGGTGTGCGAAGTGAGAGGCCTGTGTTCCGTTTCATGAAGTTTGAAAACCAGTCTTCACCAGCTGCCTCATTACTAACCCATGATGGAGGGCACTTCATATAATTTTCTTTTGCATACTCGTATGCAAGCTTCCTTATCTCCCTTGGAGTTAATCCCATGTAGATATTTCCTGCCTTGGTGATGTATGAAACCAGACTATCCTCTTGATCTTTGGAAAACACAGCTCTGGGTGTTGAATATCCTGTTGTTAGAATATTACCAATGTCCTTATACTTCTTGCAGTACCTTTGAAGTGTTATGAAGGTTACCTGTAAACATGAAAAGATTGTATCAAAATTTATATATATATATATATATATATATATATATATATATGTGTGTGTGTGTGTGTGTGTGTGTGTGTATGTGTGTGTATACAGTATATATTACAGTTCTATACGGAGATCTTTTGACCAGCTTTGCGTGTCTCATTAGTCAAATACTATCTAATTTCTTACAGCATGAGATGCAACACTTCTGATTCATTATTCTCCACAACTCGTCTGGCTGCTGAGGTCATTACATCAGGGGGTGTTTTCCCTCTGTCCGTTTTCCTTTGGTATTTCCGAGGCATGGCTCAAATGGTACCTGAAAAGATTGGGGTAAGTTGTTACAGTGGTACTCGAAGGGGGTAAGTTGATACAGTAACAACTAGCCTGTAACAACCAACCCCAACATTGGTGTTCCTTATACTTGGCATTTTTTTTGTCAAGAATAATGGCAGCACTGTCATGGGCCTGTGCTCATTTCATAGCCTTTTCACACGTTTTGCACTATGATCCAAGCGTTGAAAGTACATCAGCTGATGCTACAGATATAGCACAATATCTAAGGACACATCAAAAAATCTTTTACATGCAAAAAAAAAAGAAAAAAAAAAACTATTTTTTCCCCTACCTTTTACTCTAGTGACACCTCCTCGCTCCCACTCCTGCCGCCACCTTTGTTTACAAGCTGCATCACGTGACAGCGCTCAATGTGCCATCTATTGACTGCTTTTGGAATTACTGTGGGTGTAACAACTTGGACATGTAACAACTAGCCCCGGTCTTCCCTAACATCAAATTCTTTGTTTTTTCAGCTCTTCTGATCCATTTATGCATGTTTTGCCTAAATCCACAACATATCATTTTTTTCGAAAATAATCAAGCCCACACGGATGTAAAATTGAAAAGTAGCCCGCCGTTTAAGGGTAAAAAAAGTGTTCCCCACAATTTGCTCCTGTTCTTGCTTGATTATTCAGACTATGCATACATACTTTTTCATTTCCTTATTCTTGGAAAGAAGCCAATATCCACCCAATTCCATAAAGTGGCTAAGTTCCTCTGACTCGTCTGATTACAGACCAATAACTATCTCATATACTCTTGGTAAAGTATTTGAGATTTTTTTCTTTTCATGCATGAAGGAAGGAACCAAAGGCCAGACCCCCGTAGGATTGTTCTCTCCAAAAAAAATAAAAACAAGATAAGAGAGAGCCAAAATCAAGATCTATTCATTCCAAGATGCCTGGACACACTGCGATTGAAAGACTGGAGGTCATAGACAGTAGCAAATACAGACAGAGGAACACAGTTTCAGAGCTGACCTGTTGCATACATGAATGACTGGGAGTGATGGTTAAAGGCCCATCACACGATCAGTGGGTAAGTGTGGCGATTCAGCATGGGAGTGGAGAATGCGTGGAAAATGATTGTGTAGACATGCAGAACTGAAACACCATCCTTGCTCAAGCAGGTTCGTCAACGACACAGAACTCCGGGTGAACCATGCTCTTCGGCACCATGCTTGGCCACCACACTTGCCCACTGATCGTGTGTCGACTCAGTGCGTGTCCACAGCCCCAGAGCCGTTAGCCACCAAGGATCAGAGGATGGAGTCCGTCGCCGCCTCTAACCTACCCACATTGGAGCCACAAGATACCTCTACGTGTAGCACAAATCTTCCATTTGAGTGGTCTAAAGAAGAAACATTACAGCTAATTGAGAAGTATAGGGAACTTCCCTGTTTGTGGCAGGTGAAAAGTGAAGCGTTCAAGAACAGAAATGGGAAATATGACACTTACATAAAACTATTGAAACATATTCAGAAAAATAATAGCAAGTGCACTCTGGACATAATAAAGAAAAAACTAAACACACTACTTTCCCAGTATAGGAAAGAACTTAACCTAGTAGAGGCATCAAAGAAGTCTGGAACTGGTACTGTGCTGGGCGCAAGGGAGTCAATATACATGTGAACAGTCTTGATGCTGAACCATGCTCTCTACCTTGCTTCGTTACCATGCTTCAAAACAGCTGAGAAACGTGCTTGGCCACCATACTTGCCCACTGATCGTGTGACGGGGTCTTAACTCTTGCATTAGAGAGTTGTACAAAAAAAGGGATGAGTGTTTGTTGCTAGACGGTTGCTACGTGCTTGCCTTAGTGGTGGAGAGATGCAAGCAAACAACTACATTAGTGACAGACAGTGTGGTTTTCAGCAAGAAAAATTCACTGCTGATGCACACATTCGCTTGACTCATAACATCATCAGTCATTTGACCAACTTGGAGAAACTCATGCAGTAGCCCTGGATAATTACAAGTATAATGGGTTTGGCATCGCTGCCTGCCATCCAGACTCCCTTGCTATGGTCTATCATCTTTTGTTCCATTGATTTCTTCATATCTCAGCAACAGAAAGATAGAGTAAAAGTAGATGATGTATATTACAGTTTCCACTTGATTAAATGCTAGTGTGCCACAAGGATGAGTCCTGGCTCCAAGCCTATTCTTAGCCTATACCGTGTTGGGAAAAAATAAAAGAAAGAAAAGAAGGCTGATGCCCCTCTATGCTGGCCGAGTTTAGATTTTCTTTTTTCTGGTAAATAGGATAAAAAAACAATATAAGTTCTCTGACACTAACAAAAGTAATTACTAAAGCCAGATAGTTGGTTGAATCGAGTCAGGTTGGTGCCACGCTACCTCTGAAATCCTCAGAGTTACTGAGACAACAGAGCAGCTGTGTGCTTGTGAACCAACTTTGGATACTTTTTTCTGGGTAAATGGGCTTAATACATCAATATAATTTCGGTGGCACTCATAAAAGTAATCGCCAAAACCAGAATGTTGGTTGAATTGAGTCAGGTTGGTGCCACTCTGCCTCTGAAATCTTCGAGGTTACTGAGGGAGCAGAGCATCTGTGAACTTGTGAACCGATTTTGGATTTTTTCTTTGGGTAAATGGGCTTAAAACAACAATATGAGATCCCTGGCACTAATATAAGTAATCACCAAAGCCAGAAAGTAGGTTGAATCGAGCCAGGTTGGTGCGACTCGGCCTTTGAAATCTTAAAGGTTACAGACAGAGCAGATTGGCTGTGAGCCTAAGACTCACTCACCTCCCGTGATCCTAAATCAGTGTTGTAAGTGTAGTGGAGAAATGTCTGAAGTTACTGAGATACGATATGACCTTCCATTTTACTTTGGTTGCTTGCAATGACATCTCAGTGCTGCAGGATGTAGCTTTACATCATCGGCGTTTTTTGAGGGAAGTAAGATCAACGTCGCTAGCGTGGTACAGGTTAATTCATATTAATGATCTCTTATCTATCACTCACAATTCCATTCACTCATATACAAATGATTCAACACATCAGAGTTCTGTCAGATTTACACAACCATTCACAAAGGTCAATATCTCAGACTTGTAACTCAGTGCAGCCATCTCCATAAATCAAGACTTAGCAAAGATCACTCAATATGGACAAAATAACATTGGTTTATTTAATACTAAGAAAAATAAATAGATTTTACTAATAGATATTGCCCGATTCCTATGTTACAATAAACTCTCGATTCTAATATTATTCAGTCCAGCCTTATGCTAATAAATGTGAAATGCCGGATATTGCATATCTGGCGCAACATTTGGCTTTTAGCCAGATATTGTGATTCTATCCATCTCGACTATCTATCCTAAAAACTTTAGCATGAGTAAGAGATGAAAACTAAGGAAATAAAAATAAGGTAACAATACAGGACAGTAATACAGTACTGTAAGTTGTGTGCTGTTGTAGGCACTCACAAAGTGTTGGTATCAATGGAGGGTAGACTTGCACACTGTGCAATACAGTATTGTACTGTACTGTACAGTACACAATCCCATGTGGTCTAGTGGCAAGTGTCTCCCCCAAAGATTACTCCAGCTTTGCAGTACAGTACAGTACACTACCTCGAAAGTAGAACGGCACAAATTAAAAAACAAAAAAAGCATCAGGGTTTTGCGACTTTGTGGTTGGAAGAGCAAAGTGAACAGACATTTCTTCACTGGATGACATCTATGGGCGAAAGTGTGGGTGTGGCAATATTCTTCGGCCGCCGGGTGAGGCATGCCCATGGCGGATTCTGATTAGCTGGCGTGTTGTGAGCATTTTAATTGGCTCCTGAGTTTCGGTATTTTCCCTGGCTCTGGTTGGCTACCGCTTACTAGATGGTTGAGACACCTTAACCCCGGATATTGCATTGAACTGACGGTTACATTCCGTTTTGGTGCCAGATGTTACATAATTTAGCTAGATATTTCTTTCATAGTCAAGATAGCTGTGCCAGATAATGCGTTGGGTCAGAGATTGCAAACACAGATAACTAAGAGTTTACTGTACCTTCAGTGCTACTAATACTCCTACCACTCAAAGTATTGAAATTTTTGGTATTTCACTTAATAATACCCCCAGCTGGACCTCTCATGTTCGATCACATGCTAAAACCGCTTCACAAAAACTTAGATTATTGTACAGAATCTGTAACTTCTTCACTGTCGAGCAGTTAGCTATAATTTCCAAGACTCACGTGCGCCCTCAGCTGGAATATTACTCACCCGTATGGAATGGATGTGGCGAGATTATGCTAAAACAAGAGGACACAATTCAGAACAAAGCTGTATAGTTTTTAATAACCTTGCAATTATAAATGAACTACCTCCTCTACTAAGATGAAACATTGCCTCTCTTGCAATGATTTACAGAATACCTTAATGGCAAAACCTCAGAACTTGCATCCAATGTGCCACATCTCCTTACCTTCCACTGTGCTACACGGGCATCTGATAGCGCACATGACTGGACGGTCACAATGACATACTGCAGAACTTCTGACTATCGAAATTCGTTTATTCCATAACTACATCTCCTTGGAACTCCCTTCCATAGAATAGTTCCTCCCCCCCCCCCTAAATTTCAACCTAAAGAAGGTTAAGTTCAACAACTACAGATTATTTTAATGAATGGAGGACACGTGTAATCTGGGATATAGATTATTTCTTCATTTTATTTGTGTTTCAATTCATTGTCCATATTATGTAAAAAAAGGGGGGCCCAATAACATATACATAATACAGATAGATAGATAGATAGATAGACAGATAGACAGATACATAGATTGACACATATATATATATATATATTTATATGGAGAGAGAGAGAGAGAGAGAGAGAGAGAGAGAGAGAGAGAGAGAGAGAGAGAGAGAGACAAATATATATATATATATATATATATATATATATATATATATATATACGGGTATAAATACATAGATAGATAGATAGATACATCAAGAGATACATACATACATACATATATATATATATATATATATATATATATATATATATATATACATATATATATATATATATATATATATATATATATATATATATATATATATATATATATATATATATATATATATATATATTTGGAGGATGTCATCTTTAAAACATGATGAATAAAAACTGTATTGAATGAAGTTTCATTTGTGCAAATAATATTTTTAATATCTTTAACTTTTTTTTTTTAATTTACCTTTGCAACGTGGAAGTTTTTTCTTGGTCATCCTGTATATATATATATATATATATATATATATCATCAGCCGTTTGAGTATCCACTGCAGGACCGGCCTATCCCGACCGAAGTCGGGACGATACAGCCAATGTATCTCTACCAAGTGGCTTAGGCTGTCTGGTAGAGATTGTATGTAGGGTGAGAAGTGCTTGTAAGTGTAATTGTAGTGTTGGAGTGGCTTTGGATGTGTGTGTAGTCTGTGAACCAAGTGTAATCGGCCCGCGCAAGCCGACTGGGTGCAAGCATACTCTATAGTAAGCGACACTGGTTCAACCACAGCACCCTGTGTGTCCGCCAATGCAGTACGTGGCCGGGTGAACACTCCCAAAGTTTATGACCCTGGCGGGGCGCGAACTCTGGCTCACCTGTGTACGAAACGCACACTTTACCACTGTACCACAGGGGCTTCATATATATATATATATATATATAGATAGATAGATAGATATAGGTAGATATAGATATATAGATAGATTGATAGGGTAGATATATATGTATATACACACACACACACACACACACACACACACATACACTGTATATATACTTGCAGGGTTACCCGGCGTTCCCGGGCCAAAAAGGCAAATACTCTAATCCTGTTTGTTCTAGTTTTTTTTTTTTTTTTTCTACTCCCAAAACACCAGGTATCTCTAATGCTTTATAAGAGGGGTTACAAGAGAACTTTCTGTTTCAGGTCTTGCAGACGAACGCACAGTATTTGTGTGCACTTGTTTACTTGTACTAATGACCTCAAATTACTTCTGACTGGTGACCTCAAACGACTTCGGAGGTCAACCTCTCATAGGCAATGTCCGAACTGGAGGTCATGTGAGTCTCCATGCCAAAAATTAGGCTGCTGCCTCCAATCATTCGAACGTGTATTACCAGTGACCTCAAATGAACTCCGACCAGTGACCTCATATGACCTAGGCGGTGAACCTAATAGCCTTTGTCCAAACTAAAGGTTACTTGAGTTTCCATGCCGAAAATTGGGCTGCAGGGGTACACGGCGTTCTCTGGGCCAGAAAGGCGAACACTCTACCGGTGACCTCAGATGACCTAGTTATGATTTTTGACCCGAATAAAACCATCCTAGGGTCACATTGACTCAGAATATATATGGATCTAGGGGTCTCTGGTCCTTGGATTGGGCGCAACTGAAAGACAAAGAAACAATGCGGCTTATATATATATATATATATATATATATATATATATATGTATATATATATATATATATATATATATATATGTATATATATATATATATCTATTGCCAGACGCCTCAATTCCGTTTGGGGTGGCCACAAACAAATCGCCTCCAAGTCGCCCTATCCCCCGCCATTTCACTGCCCTGCTCCCAACTCACACCCCCTTCTCTCATATACCTCTCCACCCCATCCCTCCATCTCATCCTCGGCCTCCCCCTCCCTCTTCCCCCCTCCACCTCACTCACATACACTCTCTTCGTCAGTCTTTCACCCTCCATCCTCTCCACATGGCCAAACCACCTCAGTGTGTTCCTCATAACGCTTCCTATCACATCCACATCCACACCACAACGCTCCTTTATATCCTCATTCGTCAGCCTGTCTCTCCACGTGACTCCACAGGCTCCTCTTAAATAACTCATTTCCACTGCTCTCACTCTTGACTTGTGTCCTTCCAACAATGTCCAAGCTTCACTTCCGTACGTTAGAGTTGGTATCACAATACTGTCATGCAGTAACTTTTTCACTTCCATGCTCACTTCCCTGTTTCTTATCACTGCTTTCAAGGAACCAGCAACCTTTCTTCCCTGCTGTACCCTTTCAAGCACTTCACCCTCCAAACCTCCATCCTTACTCATCACACTACCCAAATACTTAAACGTACTCACATTTTCCAATTCCTCACCATCTAAACTCGCTGTACATTCACTAACTTCACCTCTTTCAAAGACCATCACTTTACTCTTCCCTACATTCACCTTTAGGTTCCGTTTCTTACACACTCTCTCAAACTCATCCACCAAGCCTTGCAGCTCCCCTTCGTCTTCACTCAACAACACAGTATCATCTGCAAACAACAGTACAGGGAGTTTCCAAACACTATCCTCTCTCACCAGGGCCACTCCAACATCCACTACCCTACCTTGTACCTCTTTTATTACCCCATCCATGTACAGATTGAACAACCATGGAGACATGACACATCCCTGTTTCAAATCAACTTTCAAAGTGAAAAATTCACTTAGTTCACCATCCACACGCACTGCAGCCTTCGCACCATCGTACATACTCTTCACAGCATTCAACAACTTCCCATCTACTCCATATATTCTTAACACTTTCCACAATCCTTGTCTATCCACCCTGTCATATGCTTTCTCCAAATCCATGAAAGCCGCATACAACTTCTTTCCCTTCTCTAGAAACTTTTCCACTAAAGATCTAAGAATGAATATCTGATCTACACAACCTCTTCCCTTCCTAAAGCCTCCCTGTTCTTCTCCAACTAATTTCTCTGTTCTTTCTCTAACTCTGTCTACTGTATAAGTATCCTACCATACACTTTTCCTATTATACTAAGAAGACAAATGCCCCTATGATTACCACACACTTCTTTTTCCCCTTTTCCTTTGTACAAGGGAATAATTATACCTGACTTCCAATCCTCCGGGACTCTACCTTCCTCCCAGGCCAATCTGCACATCTTCCACATCCATTCTACTACTATCTCTCCCCCATGCTTCAGCATTTCACCACACACTCCATCAATTCCTGGGGCTTTCCCCGATTTAACTTTCTTCATTGCTTCCACAACTTCTATCCTACTGATTTCTTCCTGTCTTCTCACCTCCCTCCTTCTCCCAGTCATTCCCCAGCCACTTATACTCGCATTACTTCCATCCTCTACGTTCAACAATTCCTTAAAGTGTTCTCTCCATCTGCTCACTTTTTCTCCCTTCTCCACTAGTAATATACCATTTTTATCTTTCACTCCCCTGCTAACTTCACTTCCACCCTGTCTTACTCTTTTCACTTCTCTCCAGAACATTTTCTTACAGTCCCTCCACTTTACACTCAAATTCCTTCCAAATTCCTCATCCACTCTCTTCTTACTCTCTCTTACTAATCTTTTCACCTCTCTCTTCCTTTCCACATATAACTCTCTCTTCCGCCTCTCAACTTCTTCCACGCCCCTATTTCTTACCCATTCATTGTATGCTTTCTTCTTTTGTGCCACAACCTGTTTCACCTCTTCAGTCCACCACGCTGTTCCTTGCACCCCCCTCCGCCTTCTCTTCCTTCCACACACCACATCACATGCTGCACATATTTCTTCTGTAAATATCTTACACACACCTTCCACGTCTCCCATCTGCTCCAATTCATATTTGCCCAATCGGTCCTCCACTTCTCTCTTATACTCTGCCTTTTTCTCATCCTCTTGTAACCTTTCCACTCTCCTTGCAACTACTCTTTCATCTCGTCTTTCCCTTCTTCTATCCCTCCATCTCACTTGCATCCTAATTCTGGCCACCACCAAGTAGTGGTCAGAAAGTCCACTCCCCCAACCTCTATACACTCTTGCATCCTTTACACATCTTCACATCCTTTCATCCACACACACATAATCAATCATTGCCTTCCTTTCATTCAGTTCACCACCCACCCTTCTCATCACTCGCCGTGTATACCTGTGGATCATTCTATGCCTGAAGAGGGTATTGGCTTTCACCAACCCCCTCCCAGCACAAATGTCCACTAACGCACTCCCATTCTCATCTATCTCGGCAGGCACACCCCACTCACCAACTATTCCATCCACCTTCACATTACCAACTTTACCATTCATATCACCAATCAAAAACACTCTCTCATTCCTTCCAAACTTTTCCATGCACATTTCCATATTTGTCCAGAACTCTTCTCTCACTCTTCTAGCACGATCTTGCGTTGGCGCATACACACACACAATCGCCCACATTTGTATTCCAACTTTCAACTTTACCCACACAATCCTTGACCCAACTGATCCATACTGTCTTATGCTCTTCTTCCATCTTTTACTCACAACTATACACACTCCTTCCTTTGCCCTCTCATTCTCATCTACTCCTGCACATATACCCTATCCATACTCCCATTCTCTCACACTTTCTCCTCTCCATTTTGTTTCAGTTATTCCACATACATCCACTTTCGCACCCTCAAGCACCTGGACAATCTCTCTCTCTCTTTCATATATATATATATATATATATATATATATATATATATATATATATATATATATATATATATATATATATGTGTATGTGTGTGTGTGTGTGTGTGTGTGTGTATGTGTGTGTGTGTGTGTGTGTGTGTGTGTGTGTGTGTGTGTGTGTGTGTGTGTGTGTGTGTGTGTGTGTGTGTGTGTGTGTGCGTGTGTGTGTGTATGTGTGTGTGTGTGTATGTGTGTGTGTGTGTGTGTGTGTGTGTGTGTGTGGGTGGGTGGGTGGGTGGGTGGGTGTGGGTGGGTGGGTGTGGGTGTGGGTGTGTGGATGCGTGTGTGTGCTTGTGTTTTAATGCAAGAAAGAAAGAACCAAAGTCCAGGAGTCCGCAAACCATTCCAAGACAAAAACAATGCAACAGAGAGCCAAAGAAAGATCCGTTCATTTCGAGATGCCTGGACACACTGTTTTTGAAAGACTGGAGATCATAGTAAATAGAAAATACTGACAGAGGGAGATAGTTCCACTGTTGGACTGTTGCATAAATGAAGGACTGGGAGAAACGGTTAACTCTAGCATTAGTGAGATGGACATAATAAGGATGAGAGATAGTTCTATAAGGATGCTACGTGCCCGTCAGAGAGGTGAAGGGATGCAAGCAGACATTTCAGAGGAGCAGTGACCATTGAAGTAGCGATAAAAAAGAGACAAAGATGCAATAGTGCGGCGAAGAGATAGAGGTTGAAGGGAGTCAGTAAGAAAAAGAGAGTTAATGAGACAAAAAGCCTTTGAATCCACCCTATTGAGAAGAACTGTACGTGCGAAGCCTCCTCACACGTGAGAGTTGTACTCTACACAGGGCTTTATATAAAACCCGTGTATCAAGTCAACAACAGTGCAGGGGTAAAGAAAGTATGGAGTCAGCTTAGCACACCAAATCTCTTGCAAGCAGATTTTACAATAGATGTAATATGATCTTTCGAAGATAAATCCCGAGAGAATGAAACCACAAGTATATTTAAGGATGATGCAGGATTGAGCTAGATATTAATAAATATATGTGGGTACTCCTGTGGAAGACTCTGTCAGGTTGATAGGTGTAAGAACTGGGCCTTTGATGCATTTAAAACAACAAGATTACTTTTACCACTGTCAGAGATACGAGCCAAGTCTGACTTTAGGTATGCCATAGTCTCATCCCTTGTTTGTTGAAGTAATTGCTAAGATGGACGTTGCAAGAACCGAATGGAAAGGAGAAGGATGGAATCACCAACATATGAGTGGATAGGGTTAGATGTACAGCTTAGAAGGTCATTGATGAATAAAAGGAAGAGAGTTGGTGATAGGACAGAACCCTGAGGAGCACCACTTTTGACAGATGTAGGAGATGGAACTGTGATCGTCTACAAAAGCAGTTATAGAGCGACCAGAAAGGAGGCTACAGATCAAGGCACAGAAAGAAGAATATAAACCGTAATAGGGCAGTTTGGAAATTAAAATTTATGCCAGACTCGATCGGAATCCTTTGAGATGTCAAGTGCAATGGCAAAGCTTTCGCCAGAGTCCCGAAAGGAGGATGACCAGGATTCTGAAAGGTAGGTGAGAAGATTGCAGGTGGAGCATCCCTGAGAGAACCCATACTGGCGATCAAAAATAAGATTGTTAGAGGAAAGATGCTTTAAAATTTTTCTGTTAAGAATATACTTGAACACTTTTGAGAGACAGGATATTAAAGCAACAGGCCAATAGCTAGAGAGTTGGGAATGGTCACCCCTTTTTGAGACTGGCTGAATGAGAGCAAACCTCCAGCAAGAAGGAAAGGTTCAGGTTGATAGACAATGGCGAAAGAGTATACCTAGGCAGGGTGTAAGCACAGAAGCACAGTTGAGGTCAAAAGGAAGGACCGCATCAGGTCCATATGCCTAGTTAGTATTGAGGCCAGTGATGGCAGAAAATATAACAGCTGAAACTTAATGTCAGCCATGAGGAAGTCAGAGAGGGGAAGTGATCGAGGAACAGCACAGATATCTTAGAATGTGGACTTGGAGGGGAAAGTCTAAGTGAAGAGGTCTGCTTTATTAGTAGAAGAAATAGCTACAGAGCCATTAGAGTAGAAACGAGGAGGGGAGGATGGTCAGGAAAGATTGTTAGAAAGTATTTTGGCAAGGAGCCAGAAGGAGCGGTAAGAATTCAAATTGGAGAGTGGAGAGCATTTAGTATGGATGAAATTACTTTTAGCAGAACAAAGAACACACTTTGCACGATTCCGGGCAGAAACATAAAAAAGATATGATTCAGGGGTAGGTTGGCTCCGATACCTTTGATAGACCTTCTCCTTGTGGACAGCATTAGAATAAGTGTGATTGAACCGAGGCTTTTTTTGCATTAGTCAAAGGATATGAGAAAGGAATGTATGCTTCCATACCAGAGAGAATAACCTCCATAATGCGCATGACACAGTCAGATGGCTCCTGGTCATGGAAACAATAATCATCCCTGGGAAAATCAAAGAAGTACTGCCTGAGGGCCTTCCAATCAGCAGCTCCAAAGTACCACACCTGACGTTTCTTTGAAGGGTCCACAGGCCGTACTGGAGGGATTGGACAGGTTAAGGTAATAAGGTTGTAATTGGACAAGCCCAACAGAGATGAAAGAATAACATTAATAGAAAGATTAGTTGTAAGGAAGAGGTCATGTATATTGGAACTCTCTCCAAGGCTGTCAGGAATATGGGTAGGGTGCTGTACAAGCTGCACTGGGTTATTAAGGATAGAAAAGATATTGTCTTGTTCACCAGGTGGATCAGTGAAAGGAGAGGAGAGCGAAAGGTGGTGGTGAACATTGAAATCTCCTAGAATGGAGATTTCAGAAAACGGAGAAGCGGATAGGATGTGTTTTATCGTAGATGTAAGATAGTCGAAGAATTTTTCATAGTCAGTGGGATTAGGAATTAAGTAAACAGCACAGATATATTTAGACAGAGAATGACCGGAAAGCCGAAGCCAGAGGGTATAAAATTCAGAAGAATCAAGTTCAGGAACACGAAAGGAAGATAAATCGTTGCATATATATACACAACAGCCATCTTTAGCTTTGAAACTAGTACAGAGAAAGTAGGAGGTTACAGAAAAGGGTTTGCTATCAGTTGCCTCAGACAGCTGAGTCTCAGTTAAGAAGAGAAGGTGAAGTTTAGAGGAAAGGTTGTGCCCAACAGAGAGAAAGTTAAAGGAAAGGCCGTGAATGTTGCAGAAATGTAGTAGTGAGTCAGACAGTGGTTCCAGGCACACACACACACACACACACACACACACACACACACACACACACATATATATATATATATATATATATATATATATATATATATATATATTTTTGTGTGTGTGTGTGTGTGTGTGTGTGTGTATTAGGGTAGTCATGGCCATTTACTGATATTTCACATAACGTATATTGAGTTTTTTTGTTATAGATAATGATTGGAGGAAGGAAAAACAAAGGAAAAAAAATAAGTCCATGTGCCTAAAGGGATCGTCCATTCATAAAATATTTATAACAACTGGATTTAAATTGAAGCAGATTAAATGTTTGTGGGAAGCAACTCTCAGGAAGTGAATTCCAGACAGTAGTAGTTCTGGGGATAAATGAATTTTGATAAGCAGAGGTTCTGCGTTGCGGGGGAGAGAGTATGAGTTCATGGGCGCTCCCAGCTGCCCGAGTATTTAGGGGGAAAATGTGAAGGGGAGGCACAATTGAAGCCAGATCGTCAGAGCATTTACGGTAAAAATATCGATAAAATAATGCTTAAGAAGCAACATCTCTACGTACTGATAATGGAGGAAGGTCCTGCGTAATGGCAGGATTATTGATTAATCTAATGACTTTATTTTGAATTTTGTCCAATTGTCTCAATGCAACCGCTCCACATCCACTCCACAGTGGTGAACAGTATTCGACCCGAGAACGCACATGACTTTTGTATATTGTGGCCATCTGCTCGTCGGTGAAGAACTCACGAACTCTGTACATAAGTCCCAGTTTTTTAGAAGCAAGCTGTCCAGCTTAGGTTGGAGTTTAGAGTAACACCTAGGATATCAACTGTAGTGGATATGGGAATACTTACATCATTTAAAATTATGTGAGAGTCTGAGGGATTCTTTCTGTTGGAGAAATTAATGTATTTAGTTTTCTGAGCATTAAATAGACCAGATTTGTCTGTCCCCATTGATTAATTTTAGAAAGGTCCTGGTTCAGAGAAATTCTTGTGTTTATTTGGGAAATTATAATACCAAATTGTGTAAACGAGATATTAAATGTGAAAGAACTGTGAAGGGCCAAGCCATCAGCATAAGAGTGTATTGGGTTGTGAGTGACAGATAGGAGGTCATTTATATGAATGAGAAAGAGGGCTGGCGCCAAAACTGACCCGTGACGTACGCCAGCATTTATTGAATGAAACTGAGAATAAATTCCATGTACCATGATTCATATTTTTCTATTATGAGGGTAAAAAGAAATTAGAGGAACCAGTGATGCAAGGCCATAGTGTGACATCTTAGACAATAAGACCCGGTACCACACTCTGTCAACATTAAGGCCCGGTGCCAAACTCTGTCAATTGCTTTTGAAATATCAGATGCTACTGTGTGTGTTTCACCGTGTTCGTCTATTGTTTTGTTAATCTGATGGGTAAGAAGGCAAAGAATGTCTACAGTTGAATGTTCTCGTCTAAATCCATACTGCCAATCATTGATTAATTTATTGATTTCTAGATGCTTGACTATGTGTTTGTTAATTAGTGTCTCAAAAACTTTACCGAGAACGGAAGTTATTGCAATTGATCTGTAGTTTGATGGATCAGAAGTTACCCCCTTTTTAGGAACAGGATGGATATTTGCTTCTTTCCATGAGGCTGGAAAACTTGAGGTACGGATGCATAAACGGAACAATTTTGCCAATACAGGAGCCAACACTGAGGAGCAATTCTTAAGTAGTATTGAAGGAATTTCATCTGGACCAGTAGCTTTGTCTGCTGAGAGATTCTGTAATACAGCTTGTACGTATCTGGTGTGAATCTTGAAAGAAGATAATTGAGGGGAATCAAAATCAATTATAGGAATATCGTGAATTTCTGTATTTAGGGTTGAGTTTGTTGAAAATTTTTCAACAAGAAAGTTGGTTTTTCCACGTGGGTCACTTACTAGATTTCCACTGGGGGACTGTAACGGTGGAATGGAAGAAGTGGTAGTGAAGTTAGTTTTGATTGAATTAAGGGTTGCCCAGAATATTTTGTTATCATTAGGGTTGTTTAGTAGCTTGTTAGCTTGTCTATGTAGAAAGTTTGATTTAGAAAGATTGATAATAGTTTTGGCATGGTTTCTGATATTTCTATAATGGTTAAAAGCTTCTTTGGTTTTGGTCCTTTTATAAGTGTTATAGGCTATCGTTTTATGTTCTGTTAGTCTAGCACAATTGTGGTCAAACTATTTAGTAGAATTACATCTTTTTCTGTAACTATGATGGGGAATGAATGTTTCCATGCCGACTTTAATGAAATCCTCTTTGTGGTCCAATGTGGAATTTGCATCTTGGGAGAAAAAGGAGGTCCAAGGAACATCCATGAAAAAATTCTGGAGTCCCTCTCAGTCAGCTGTCGTAGTGCCATTTAGTCACCACGACAGGTTCAGAGCAGGAGGGTGTGGTAGGTGTTAAACTGGTGGCTTGAATCAGACAGTGATCAGTGGATCTGAGGGGGGACTTCACTTCGACATTATAATTATCTGAAATGGTTGTTAGAAACAAGTCCAATAGGTGGGAATTTTCATCGGGGTTGTCTGGTACACGGGTGGGTTGACTGACTGGGTGAGATGAAATGAGTCTGCAAATAGCTCAAACTCAAGACCAGAGTCATCAGTTCTGGCTGAATAACTGAGCCATTCATCATTATGGACATTAAAATCACCCAGAATAGTAATTTCTGATGCAGTATTAATGTTGAGGACACTTAGTTGTGAAGACAGAAAGTCAAATAAACTCGGTTCTGGAGGGGCATTAGGGGAACGATAAACACAACAGATATACTTAATTTTACCAAAAGAATTTAATTTGTATATGGAATAGTCGAAATAAGGGCAATTAAATTTAGTAATCTCCTCCAGGACAATTTCTGATTTAGCAAGGCAACATATGCGTCCTTTGGGTCTGAAATTTTGAAATCAAGATATAACCAGGAAAATTAAATCTAGCTAAATCAGAGGTGGAGCTTTTATGTGTCTCTGTCAAAAAGACATAAGATGCCCTAAATCCAATTCACTGCCTTTTTATCATGTAAGAATATGTAGCCGATCTGACATTGTTTAGAAGTCGCTCTTAACATTAACTTTTAGAGGTTATAGGCAGTTTGAGAGAAATATAGCTTGTAGAATGTTCTAGACGGGTCTTCTTGGTTTCAACCGGTTCTAGAAAATTCTGAAATATTCTAGAAGGTTCTAGTTGGTTCAAGAAAATAATGGAATGTTCTAGAGGCATCGCCCATGAGTTTATTAATACCCACAAGCAGCATCGCCACACAGCTGGTTGTGCAATGTGCAGTTGTGCATGTTATGCTCCTCGCTCGTGAGGACAAAATGTGTGTGTGTGTGTGTGTGTGTGTGTGTGTGTGTGTGTTGTACAGCCTACTTTGCATGCTTTCCTCGATTTCAAGTTGAGTTTCTGTTTGCAGGTGATATGGCTGTAGCCACTACACGAAGCAGTGCTTGTGTCTGGTTGACCAGTCATCCTGAAGAGATGCTCACTAGTTGTCGACTATATATCAATTAAAAGTCAAGTGCTCAGGCATTTCTTTTAGCACCACGTAATCCTGAAGAAAACCAAGTCAGGTAATGTGTCTACAGTGATTGACATTGTTCTTTTTTTTTCTAGGGCTTAGCCAGTGTTCCGACCTTGACCGTCTGCTAGTGGAAGATGAAGCATTTGGGACCATTGGACAGTATGAAAAGCCAAAGAAAAATCGACTGAAGGACTCCATGTCGTGTTGAATGAGGAAAGACATCTTTTGGGGAGACCTTGAAGAACTGTTTGATATCTCCAAGCAAGATGCCCAGATGCAGATCACAAACGAGGAAGATCGGGCTTTCCTAATCAGTCAGCAGGAAGATTGCATGCAATCAGCAATGGTAGGCGTACACCAGCTGCTCCAGAAATCCTGTGAGGTGAAATGCAGGCAAATGGAAACAAAGCAAAAGAGAAAAGAAAAATCTGAGAGACAAGGAAGCTATGGCTCAGACGGTCAGTTAGTTGATGATTGATTCCCTCTCTTATTCTTCATCATCGCAAGCATATGTTGTAGATCTGGAGTGTACCCCTGAGCTCTGCTGAACATCAAGTACGCCAAATAGGGTCAAGGAAGCTGCCCATGCTTTTCTTTCTGATGTGGTGACATTGGATCGATTAAATATATCACTGGGCAGCAATTTTTGCAATGGGAGCCTTAGCAAAAGTGGCTGATAAAACCTGAATGAACTAATGCTCTCCATAAGCTTTACCCATCGCCATCGAGTTAAGAACCGTGAAATGACAGCAGCTGAAGCCAAAAAATATGACAAATCGCCAACAGTGTCCTTTTTTCTTACACTGGGACACGAAGCAGCTGCCTGGCCCAACCTGAATTGAGAAAGTTGACCCTGCCACTGTGCTGGTGACAGGCGAAGATAGAGAAATCCTGCTCGTATCCCAAAAGTTACCAGTAGCACTGGGACTGCTGAAGCAGATGCTTGTTTGAGCCTTCTTCAAGAGCATGGCTTTGATGAGAACATCAGCCAAATACTGTTTGACACTACTGCTTCAAACACGGGCCTCTCTGAGTGAGCATGTGTGAAGAAACAACGAGGTCTGGATCAAGAGCTGCTGTCGGCAGCGTGTTGACAGCATGTTCATGAGATCATCTTGTCTGACATTTTCAAGAAGGAATGCAAGCCAGAATCAGGGCCGAAGACTGAACTTTTTGTGCATTTCCTGAAGCAGTGGCAATTCATAGACAAGGCGAATTGGTTTCCAGCCAGAGAAGATGAAGATTTTGCACAGTGATTCTCTAATGGTGGTGATCTAGTTCAGGCAAAGACGTCAGCAGCTGAGTATCTCGGTCAGCACTGGAGCATAAATCCCACCCTATGGATGGTTACACAGAAAGTCTTCTTCTAGCATTCCTGTTCCTGGGGGAAATCCAAGACGGTTCAGGTAACATCCAAACGCCTGGTGCATTCCACCAAGCCAGGTGGATGGCAAAAACCATCTACGCTCTCAAGGTATACCTGTTCAGCGCTCAATTTAAGCTTACTGTTCAGGAAAGGTATGCGATCCGCATTGTCAGCCTGTTTCTTGCACTCAGCTATGTCAAGTACTGGAACAAAGCAATGATTGCCAGATATGGCCCCCAATGGGACCTTGATATCATGTGCCATCTTCTGAGTGGCCTGAGCGAAACCTCACCAAGACACTCTTGCAACTTGGAAGTGGCGTCTCTGGTTTTCAGAGGAAATAATTGGCTTGGCCTTTTTCGACGAACAGATTGACTTTTCAAAGGAGAATGCTGCGATTCAGAACCTAAGGAGGTCTCCAAAGAAATAAGCTCTGTAGTGAATTGAAGACAAAAACTTTCCTCCTTGGCAGCCACTGAGTGAGTTCATGATAACCAAGACCATAAGCATTTTTGGAGCCCTGTTTCCAAATGGAGGTGAAGAAGCTGACCAACTTTTACAGAAGTTGCCCCAGGAATGGGATGATGACCACCATCTACAAACAGTTCAAAGTGGCCTGTGAGAAGATGACGTTGGTCAATAACTGTGCTGAAACAGCAATATCTCATGTGATAAAATTCAGTTCGACCCTCACGAAGGACGAGAAACAGAAAAAGTACATCCTCATCATCGTGTGGCAGCATCAGCATGACATTCCGTACTGTTCGAAGCAGGCTTTCATTGAAAAGCACTTTCATTGAAAAATAACCGGGTTTACTGTGCTGATATGACTTTTCTGAGTGAGTGCTTACTGTTAATTTATCATTAGTGACAAAAACTGTTTTTATGTTCAATGTTCACGTCGTCTCTGCTCTATCTATCTATCTATCTATAGCTAGACGCTTTAATCCAGTAAGGGGTGGCCACAAACATATTGCCTCCATGTCTCTCTGTTCGCCGCCATTTCAATGCCCTGCTCCCAGCTCACACCCCTCTCTCTCATATACGTCTCCACTCCACCCCTCCATCTCATCCTTGGCCTCCCCCTCCCTCTCCCCCCTCCACCTCACTCACATAGACTGTCCTTATCAATCTCTCACTCTCCATCCTCTCCACATGGCCAAAACACCTCAACTTGTTTCTCCTATGACTTCCTATCAAATCCACATCCACATCACAACGTTCCTTCACTTCCTCATTTGTCAGTCTGTCTCTCCATGTGACTTCACATGTTCCTCTCAACTAATTTCCACTGCTCTCACTCAAGATTTTTGCCCCCCCCAACAACGTCCAAGCTTCACTTCCATACGTTAGAGTTGGTATTACAATACTGTCATGCAATAACTTTTTCACTTCCGTGCTCAGTTCTTTGTTTCTTACCACTACTTTCAAGGAAAAAGAAATTTTCTTCCTCGATGTGCCCTTTCAAGCACTTCACCTTCTAAACTCCATCCTTACTCATTTAGTCGCCTCTAATGTAATGCAATAATGTGATGGTAACATATTCTGTATATATATATATATATATATATATATATATATATATATATATATATATATATATATATATATATATATATATATATATATATATATGGAGCCTCTGTGGTACAGTGGTAGTGTGCATTTCGTACACGGGTGAACCAGGATTAGCGCTGTGCCAGGGTAATAAACTTTGGGAGTGTTCACCCGGCCACATACTGCTTTGGCGGACACAAGAGGTGCTGTGGTTGAACAAGTGTCACTTACTATAAAGTATGCTTGCACCCACGCGGCTTGCGCGGGCCGATTACACTTGGTTCACAGACTACACACACATCCAAAGCCACTCCAACACTACAATTACACTTACAAGCACATCCCACCCTACATACAATCTTTACCAGACAGCCTAAGCCACTTGGTAGAGATACATTGGCTGTATCGTCCCTACTTCGGTCGGGATAGGACGGTCCTGCTGTGGATACTCAAACGGCTGATGGTGATGATGATGATGATGATGAGATATATATATATATATATATATATATATATATATATATATATATATATATATATATATATATATACAAGAGAGAGAGAGAGAGAGAGAGAAGTATGTAGCCACTGCAAATAAATAACACGTTGAACTGTATGAGATCACTCCACCAATCAGCAGGAAAGTGACAGGTGGAGACTCCAAGCTTCTTCCTTTAGCAAGTGGTCCTGCTGAATAAAACTGTATGGGCATAGGAATAATAAAACAACAACAACAAATTATCGAGACGTAGGACGAATGTAATCTACACTCACCAAGCAATGAGATGGATGAGATGATCCCACCAACCAGGGAGATGGCGACAGATAGAGGCGCCATATTCCTTCCACCTAACAAGTACTCCTGGGTGGTGGTGGTGGACCTGCCCTGATGGCCCCTCATCCCGCTGTACACCCCAATAGCCACGGACAGGGCGAGCATCAGTCCGAATACAGTGGAGTCAATGGCCGTGAATCCTGCCTGGCCTTCATCACCGCCAGACATTTTGAGGGACCGTCAGAATCAGTTGCCTTGATCCGAACGTTTCAGCACCTGGAAAGATTGTGCAAACTCATCATTGTAAACCCGGCCATATTTCATATTATAAACCAATAGGCTAAAGATAAAACATATCTTTCAAATTATTCAGTGAATGATGGTAACCCTTCCTCACCACCATGCATTGGCAGCAATCAGTAATAACACTTTGGCCAAAAATGTGAAATAAATTATTAAGCACAGACTGATATAAATAAATAGATAAATAGACAGAAATATAGGCGGATATGGAAAATAGGTATGAAGACTTTCTATTTCTTTATATCTGCCTATAACCAACTGCCTCACTCAAGGAAGAGGTGGCCATAAATCGCTTCCAACTCACACCCTTCCTATTCATATACCACTCTATCTCAAGCCTTTGTCTCGTCCCCAGTGTCCCGCTTCTTTTCTCTCCTTCACCTAATTTACATACACTCTCTTTGTCAGTCATTCTTCATTCTCTCCACATGGCTAGACCATCTCAAGGCACCCTTCCTAATGCTTTCCAGTAAATCAGTATCATCACCATAATGTCCTTCACTTCCTCATTTGTGTGTCTGTCTCTCCACTTAACTCTACTGTATAGGTTTCTCTCAAATTACTTATTTCCCAACATGTAATAATGTCATAAATACGTATACTGGTGGGTGCGTCCAGCTATAGTGTGCAGTGAGTTCTATTTTTTTGAGCCTTCATCACAAGCCTGTACCTCATGTGCCACCCACGGGGCCATTTTTTTGACCTTCGAAAACCACAAATCCTTTCTTATTCAAATGTGGGGAAATAATTGACGCACTTGCCCGTGGGTGTCGGAGTGTCCTAATAAGTTTCTTTGGTTCATCCATGACACAAAAATGTCATCGATTGTAACTGCATAGTGTGGGATTAAAGGCGAGCTTATTACCTAATTGGATAGGGTTTCTTTACTCATTAGGGGGTAAGCGGGTTAATTATCAATGGGGTAGGACAAGTAGAAATAATTACCTCCAGGATCGGAAAAACATTGTTCATTGGGTAAGAGGAGTTTGTTATACCTGATGAAAGTGTTTAATTACTCCTAAAATTAGTTACCCTCGGATATTGGTGGGACTTCATTAGCCACAGCTGAGGAGTAGGGAAAAAGAGAGCGTATGGGAAACATGAAAGTTGCCTCTTACAAATAATGTTGTCATTTGTCTACAGTCCGTGCAAATGGAGGACGCCTTTTCTCGCACTCTTTGTTGTCCACGGTTGGTGGTTCTTTTGTGCATTTTTGGTTCCTTGCACGTTGTTGCCATGAAATACAGGAAGTGGTTCTCCTTTCGTTTATATAGTTTTTTTTTTTTTTTCATATACTCGTATAAATACTTCACCTGTTATCTGTCTGTCTATCTCTCTGTCTATCTATCTGTCTATCTATCTATCTATCTATATCTATCTATCTATCTATCTGTCTATCTATCTATCTATATATACCCCAGCAATCGACTTGTTGCTTGGAAAGCGCAGCCGTATAAGGACCAGGAGCACTAGTGTTGATATGACTCACATCATGTTTATTTCTGGCCAACGTGTCGAAACATACACATTTCATCATCAGAGTCTGTACACAGGAACAACAACATTAAAACAAAAGAAGAGAATATTAAACATATATACCTAAAAAATTTTTTTTTTTTTTTTTGTACAAAAGAAAGGAGAGGTGCGGGAAAAAAAAAAAATGAAATCGCTTAAATAGTATGATTACAAAAAAAAAAAAAAGGCGATACCAGCAATGTAATAAAAAATTATAGAAGATTAGTATGTATGCCTAGAATTGTCGATAACAATCCCATAATTTTATCATCACATGAATTGTATGATCCACAGGGTAAAGGAATATCTATCTTGAATAATGTTCTTATGTTTTTAGTATTTGAGTCTTTCTATTCCCACAACCCGTTTAGTGATAGAGGTGTTCTCTCTAAATGTGAATTTTCATCACTGATATCCCTCTCATCAGATAAAAATGTTGATAGTTACGAGGCCTGATAAAGAAAATGGGGTTGTGCTCCTTGATAAGGGTGACTGTGTAGTTATGATGGATGCTACTCTTCTGGACAAAACTAAATTTTCTCAAATAACAGATGATGTGTTTCGATTAATCTTAAAACATGAGGACAAAATTAATAGGTTATTGACTAGATTAAAATCAACAGGTGTAACAGATGATCATACTTATAGCCATCTTTATGTTTCTGGCTCTCAACCTGGTGTACTGTATGGTTTACCCAAGGTGCATAAAAAAATTGCCCCTTTGACCAGTTTTATCAGCTATTGATACCACTGGATATAAATTGTCAAAATTTCTGGTCCCGATTTTATCACCCATCACTGTTAATGAATACACTGTTAAAGACTCTTTTACATTTGTCAGAGAAATTACTAATATTATTGAAGGTGAATGTGTAATGGCAAGTTATGACGTACAAAGGTTGTTTACGAACATTCCTCTACATGAGACTATTGAGATTTGCTTACGAACATTCCTCTACATGAGACTATTGAGATTTGCATCAGTAACCTACTTTCTGGAAAACACTTAGTTCATGGATTTATTCGGCAACAGTTCAGGGAACTACTAAATATGGCCGTCAGTGATATGTTATTTTCATTCGGTGATAAATTTTACACGCAGAAAGACGTAGTAGCAATGGGGTCTCCCCTAGGGCTGACCTTGGCTAATGCATTTTTGTCACCACGAGAAAAACTGGCTCAGTGACTGCACTGATTCTTTCAAATCCATTTTGTACAGGAGATACGTGGATGACACTTTTCTGCTTTTTAAGTCCTATGCTCATGCTTCTTTATTTCTTAGTTATTTGAATTCTAAGCACCAAAACATACACTTTACTTCTGAAACAGAATCGAATAATTCTCTTTCTTTTTTGGACAAAAATTATTCATTCTGGTAATTCTTTTGAGACCGGTGTACCGTAAGCCAACATTTACTGGACTCGGTACTAAATTCAGTTCTTTACCCCACTTAATTTTAAGCCAAACTTAGTTCGAACCATAACCTACAGGGCATATTACAATTGCTACACTTATTTTAACCTTAGTGACGAACTTAATATTCTGTGTGAAATGCTTGTAAAGAATGGATTTCCCTATCGTTTTACTGATATTCATATTGGGAAAATACTGAACAAACTCATTTGCCCCACTAAGGACACGATCAACACTGTATCAAAACATTGTCTATATTTTCCTATGATAAGTATACTGGCAGTTCGAGCTACAATGTCCGAAAGAAACTGACGAAGTTACTTCGTGAATTTTACCCTCCGATATCAGAGTAATTTTCAAAACTAGTTATACAGTTGGTAGTTTCTTCAAAATCAAAGACAAAATTCCATGTGATCTTCAGTCGACTCTTGTATATAAATTCACGTGCGATAGCTGTAAGGCATCTTATTTTGGCAGAACAAAGAAACACTTAAAATCACGTATCGCAGAACATTTTGGTCGGTCTGTCTGAACAGAAGCTTGATTAACCAAACCTCCATTTTCCGCCATTAGAAATCACTCTTTAGATTATGATCATCCCATCGTGGTGACAATGTTTCCAGTATTGGGCAGAAGTTCAAAGGAGGAGAACCTAACAATTATGGAGTCACTATACAGTATACAGTACATATATTGAGAGGACCTCCATTAGATCCCATAAGACCAGTGCTCAACTACTTTGTTTTTAATCAGGCTTGGTAATTCTGGTTATATTTTCATCTTTATTAGGTACCGGTATTAGGTTTTTCGTATAGATTTAACATTGTAGGATTGTTATCGACAAGTCTAGGCATACATATTAACCCGCCGCGTCCCGGAGACGTGAATTCACATCCTCACATGATGTGCACTCATATCCCGGAGACGTAAATTAATGCGTCAACATTGCAAGGTCCCTTATTTGCACAATTTTCAATTTTCGCAAGTGATTTCGTGAGAGATTTTTGGCACGTATACACGGGACACCTTCCTCTATTCCTCTACAAGATGCCAAGCAGAGACAATGCCTTACACCGCATAACCTCTCCCCCCCCCTGCACGCCATTGTCTCGGCAATTCACCTGTCACCAGTGACCTGGCCAATAAAGACATTCAGGGCCAGAGTGATTCCCCAATCGATGACAATGTGGAGGACAAAGTTTACATAGCATTAGAGGAAGAAACAGTCAGAAATGATGATCAGGTAATGTGGGAAAAAAAGGTCATGAATGGTGATGAGTTAGTGAGTGAAACAATGCTTATAATGCCTATATTACTGTTTGAAAACCAATATACTCTTGTACTACATATAAATTCGTACCAAGTAAATAAATAAATATTGTTTATGAGTGGATAAAATAGTTACCCTCCCATAGAACTCGTTTTCTTTGGTGCCAGCCTGTTAGAAAACCCAGTCAGGTAAGGAGGTACTCGTACCTGAATCGAGTATTTTAAACCTCAGGTGAGTGATTTCTCTATGAATTTTCGATGTTTCTCACCAAAAGCGGATGTTTGAGCCAAAAAAAAAAAAAAAGGTCCAAAAATGCCGGGACTAGGGCGTACCATTGCCCAGAAAACGTCGGGATTTAATCTTCTCCAATTATTTAGTACATTTCTGGTATCGTCGTCTTTATGTATATATATATATATATATATATATATATATATATATATATATATATATATATATATATATATATATATATATATATATATATATATATATATATATATATATATATATATATATATATATATATTTTTAAGTGATTTATTTTTTTTTCCGCACATCATTTTTTTTTTTTTTTTACTAAAAATAAAAACTTTAATTTTTAGGTATATATGTTTAATATTCTCTTCTTTAGTTTTGATGGTGCTGTTCCTGTTTACAGGCTCTGATGATGAAACGTGTATGTTTCGAAACGTTGGCCAGAAATAAACATGATGTGGAACATATCAACACTAGTATTCCTGGTCCTTATATATATATATATATATATATATATATATATATATATATGGTACAGTGGTAGACTGTGCGTTTCGTACACGAGTGGACCAGGGTTCGCGCCCTGCCAGGGTTATAAACTTTGGGAGTGTTCACCCGGCCACGCACTGCATTGGCGGACACAAGGGCTGCTGTGGTTGAACCAGTGTCTCTTACTGTAAAGTATGCTTGCACCCAGTCGGCTTGCACGGGCTGATTACACTTGGTTCAAAGACTACACACACATCCAAAGCCACTACAATTACACTTACAAGCACATCTCACCTTACATACAATCTCTACTTGACAGCCTAAGCCACTTGGTAGAGATACATTGGCTGTATCGTCACGACTTCGGTAGGGATAGGCCGGTCCTGCAGTGGATACTCAAACGGCTGATGATGATGATATACATATATATATATATATATATATATATATATATATATATATATATATATATATATATATATATATATATATATATATATATTATATATATTATATATATATAATATATATAATATATATATATATATATATATATATATAATATATTATATATATAATGTATATATATACATATATATATATATATATAACATATATATAATATATATATATTATATATATATATATATATATATATATATATATATATATATATATATATATATATATATATATATATATATATATATATATATATATATATATATATATATATATATATATATATATATATATATATATATATATATATATATTTTGCCAATTAGGCAGCCGAGATTTTTCTCGAAATTTCCCGATATTTATCGTAGGTTCAGGTACCAGTCAGAGTTGACAGTTTGCATGCTGTTTGTGAGGGTAGTTTTTTCATAAATTATGCATTATTTTTTTTGCTCTTTTTCTTTAGAATGTTTTATTTAAATGATTGCTTGTTAAATTATGTAATTCAAGTTCGTATTATAAATGATTTAGGGTGTTATATAATGTAGGAAAACTTCAGCATGTTTTGATGTCTCCTAGTTGTTAACTGTTGTTAGGAGCAAGTGCAAGACCAGCACGTCCAAGAATGTTGGAGAAGTAGATGATTCTGGAACAATGCAAGTTTATGTAATGATGAATAAGAGATTAGAACGAGTTTAGTCGAGTTTCAGTTCAGTTTGACTGACGTGCAGTCGGTTTTGGTGTAATGCAGTATCAGTGCAGTGCTGTTAGTGAAGTTTGTGAAGAGCTGCTGGTAAGCATTAAGTGTAATTACTGTCAGTGAAGATTATTTTCGGTACCTGTGTAATAAGTGAAGGGTTAGCAAGCATCAAGTGTACTAACAGCAAAGTGTTATCAAGCATTGTGATAGCAGTAGTAAAGTGTGTATAGCTCCAGTGCTTGTGAGAACAGTGAAGAGAAGCTGGAAGCCATTAAGTGGATTTACTTGGAGAATAAAGACAGTGAACTTTAAGAAGCCGGTGTTTATTTTCGCGTCAGCTGATCGTGTGTACTGCACACCTGAAGGCTGACCATAGGAAGAACAGCTCACTGGGCAACGTCCTTCCTGTACTGTACTACTGCTGTTGGAGCCTGTGGCAGTGTGGGGACTGGGACGTAACACTGGTGTCAGGAGTGTGGGATTATTATTTCAGGGCTGCAGTGAGTCTAACCTTCGACATGGAAGCAGGTGTGAAGAGAAGATCTCGAGCTCGGCAGGAGGAGGAAATTTCCCTGGCGACAATCATGAAGCTAATACAGGCAGAGAATGAGGGGCAGAAACAACTCCTAGAACAATTACAGACACTAAGTGAAGAACAGAAAGAGCTCAGAAACGAATTTAAACAGTTACAAGCACAAAGTGTCCAGTTAAAAGCACAAAGTGTTCAACTACAAGCACAGAACGACGAACAGAAAAAGCTCGAAGAACAATTACAGGCACAGAAGAAAGAAATCAAAGAACAATTGCAGGCACAGAACGAAGAACAAAAAGAACGACATGAACAGCTTCAGGAGGCACTACAGAAGTAACAGAGGGAACTACAACTGAGGATGCAAAGACAGCTAGATGCTTTCAAGGGGGAAATGAAGGAAGAACAGGAACAATTGAAGGAGGGAGTATATGCTGGGCTATGGCAACAGAAGTGTGAGGTAAGCAATAAAGTGACAGAGAGCAAACAGCATATGGACAACCAGCTGATTAGTGAAGGAGTAGTGAGGGAATGCAGACACCAAGTAGATAACCAGTTGGAGCATGTAGTTGACCATGTGCAGATAATTAGAGAGAAAACTGAGGCCGTAGCGAAATACTGCACTGCTGAGCCTCAGGTTAGCGTACAGGGGACATACGAAAGGAAAGGATAGTGTATGGTGAATCTTGATGGATCCCAAGCATCTAAAGATAGCATTGTGGGGTTGAATAATCAGAATGTAGGAGAGTTAAGCCCTGGCCTCAATAACGATGCCCCAGTTTTTAGGTCCCAAACCAGTGAAGTGCATGGCTATAATGGGGGTCCAGTTAAAAAGAAACTTCAGGAATTTGATGGTAGAGTATCTTGGGAAGCATACCGTGCACAGTTTGAGTTACTTGTGGATCAGAATGGTTGGGATGATAGGCAGAGGGCAGTGCAGCTTGCTACCAACCTTAAGGGTGCCGTAATGGAAATTCTGGGTCAGATGTCAGGGATGGAGAGGAACAGCTGTCAGTCCATCCCTAGTAGAAGTTCTGGAGCACAGATATGGAACCATGTACCAGACTGAGGTGTACAAAGCAAGATTCCGGGGCAGTGTATGGGCTCGAGGAGAATCCCTACAGCAGCTTGCTCATGACTTGGTGTGTATAGCATACAAGGCATCCCCTGCAGCAGCACCTAACCTGTTGGCTATTCCACTGAGGGACCAGTTCATCGATGCTTTTGACAGTGCAGAGTTGAAAGCGCAAGTGAAGCAGGCACAACCAAGAAGCATGTAAGAAGCACTAGCCAGGGCTCAAGAATTTGAGTCCTATGTCAGGTCCAGTACATTCACCTTTCAGGCAGGCCGTAGTGCAGGATTCAAGGCAAGAAAGGGGCAGGTATGTGAAAAGGAAAAATTTGAGGGAAGTTGCTAGCACTGTGAAAAGCCAGGATACAGAAAAGAGGACTGCTACAAGTGGAAGAGGGAACAGGAGAAAACCGGAGGAGCCTGCTGGTTCTGCGAGAAGTCAGGTCACATGAAGGAAGATTGTCACAAATGGAAGAGGGAGCTAGAACAGAGCAGTGTAAGGAAATCTTCACTTGTAACAAAAGTGAACATATAGATAAATGGGACACTTCAGTTCCGAGTGTCCGAAGAAAAAGGATGATAAGAAGAAGGTTGCAAAAGACAAGAAAGAAGATGAAAATTAGTGGAGGCTGGTGTGAAGGGGCAATCACCAGCCAGCTTTTCCCAAGTAGCCCCAACACTGAGAAAATGCAAGAGGACGGCAATCAACAGCGAATAGATGGAAGGATAGATGGAAAGAAGTGTTCCCTGGTGATTGATTCGGCCTCAGAGACTTTTGTGAGGCCTGATGTGTTACATCATCGGTATCTGCCTGAGTCATCAGAACAACTGTGTGGTGTAACTGGGCTCTGCGCAGAACTGAGGGGACCCCTGAATGTCCGGATTGAAGTGGCAGGGCAAGAGGCTACTCTACCAGTCCACATGGCCGGCATGGAGGATCCTTGCCTTCTGGGTCTCGACTACTTTATGTCCATGGGATGTGAGCTGGACTTTTGCTCCAAGAAGCTAAAGGTTCAGGGAAGGTCGGTTCCCGTCACAGCAGTGAAACGTACCAGTTCTGGTGGCGAGGTGAGGGCACTCCGTACTGCAGTGATATCCTCAAATCAAAACTGTTGCTCCAGTGTAAGGTGAGTAGCTCTTTTGACAGCTGTTTACGGGTAGTGGAGCCTGATGTATGGTGCAAGACGAATGCCAGGGTGATGGTGGGGAGAACGCTGGTGGAAACAGGTGCAGGTGAAGTGCCAGTTGTGGTGGCCAATTTCTCCCCTGAACCACAGAAGACTAACGAGGGAGAAAATGTGGGAGTGTGCCAGGCTATGGACCTTGAGTGGCATCGGAGGAAGGCCTGTAAAAGGAGCATAGTCAAGGAAGATGGGTACGTGCCAGACCACCTAGAAGACCTCTTCTCAAGGAGTTGCCAATGTCTGGATGGTTCACAAGTGCTGAAGCTGAGGCAGCTGCTGACAGAATATGCTGATATCTTTTCCACGAGAGACCTAGACCTGGAGTGCACTGATCTGGTGAAGCATAGTATAGACACTGGGGATCACCACCTGATTAAACAGCCGCCACAGAGGATGGCACAAAACCAACGACATGAAATGAAGAAAGTAGTGGAGAATCTCTAGTGTCAAGGAATAGTAGAAAAGTCCAGTAGTCCTTGGGCATCAGCAGTGGTTCTGGTGAGAAAAGAGGATGGCTCAGTATGGTGCTGTATAGCCTAGCTAGCCCTGAATGAAGTGAGTGAAGGATGCATACCCCTTGCCCAGAACTGATGACACCCTGGATGCTCTGTCAGGTGCTAAGTGGTTCCACCCTAGACATGGAGGCAGGATACCACCAGGTCAAGGTTGTAGAGAAGGACAAAAAGAAGACAGCCTTTTCATAAATGCTGGGTTTATGGCAGTTTAAAGTGATGCCATTCGGCGTATGCAATGCCCCAGCTACTTTTGAATGCCTCATGGACTGCATACTTGAAGGTCTGCACTGGTAGACAGCCCTTATCTATCTGGACGATATAACTGTGTTTGGACGGACTTTCGACCAAGAACTGGAGAGGTTGTCGGAGGTGTTGAACAGGATCCACACAGCACAGCTCAAGCTGAACCCCAAGAAATGCTACTTGTTTCAGAAGGAAGTAATGTACCTGGGACACATTGTAGGCGAGAGTGGCGTCCGTACTGACCCAGAGAAGGTGACAGCTGTGAAAAACTGGCCAGTTCCAACTTGTGTGGGAGATCTATGGAGTTTCCTGGGCTTGTGCACCTAGTATCAGCGTTTTGTCATGACTTTGCAACGATAGCTGCACCTCTTCACAAGCTGTTGGGAAAAAGACAGAAGTTTGCATGGGCAGCAGAGACTCAGAAAGCCTTCAAACGAACTCAAGCATGCATTGGCAAGCTCTCCAGTATTGCCGTACCCAGACCAGAATCAGTCATTTATCTTGGACTATGACGCTAGTGACCATGGTATTGGTGGAGTCCTGTCACAGAAGAAGGATAACAAGGAGTATGTGGCTGCATATTACAGCAAGAAGCTCAGCCCACTGGAATGGAACTACAGTGTGACCCGTAAGGAGCTCTTGGCAATGATGAAGAGCCTTGATTTCTCCATCCATACCTGTACAGGTCAAACTTCATCATCAGGACGGACCATGCGGCACTTAAGTGGCTGCAAACGCTAAACAATCCAGAAGGAACACTGGCACGCTGGCTCGGGAAGCTAGACCAGCACAATTATGAGGTGCAACACCGTTCTGGGCGGGTACATGGCAATGCTGACAGCCTGAGTCATTGGCCTTGTGATCCAGAGTGCCGGTAGTGTAGTAAAAAGGAAGATCACAGTAAGAAATACAGCTGTACTGCAATGACAGGGACAGCATCAGATGAAGACATGAAGAGGATGCAGATGGAGGATGCAGATTTGCAACCAGTGCTAGAGTAGCCGCAGCAGAGTACAGTCCGACCATCTTTGGAAGAAGTTTCCAGGTTAAGCCCTGCGACCAAGAGCTACTGGAGCCAGTAGGACCTTCTTTGCTTGAACAACGGACTACTGGAGCATCAGTGGGAGACAGCCGATGGCCTCAACAAGTATTGGCAAGTGGTGGTTCCGAAGAAGATGAGGTCCGAGATCTTGGATGAGTCTCATAACCAGATCACTAGTGGGCACCTGGGAGTGAAGGAAACTCTAAGCCGGCTGCGACAGAGGTTCTACTGGATTGCCATGTGTCAGGATGTTGAAGAATGATGTCGGGCCTGTGATGTGTGCTGTGCCATGAAGGGACCGAAGAAACGTGGTTGCACCCCTCTCCAGCTGTACCAAGTGGGTGCACCAATGGAAAGAGTCACGGTGGACGTTGCTGGACCTTTGCCACTTACTGAAAGAGGCAACCGGTATTTATGTGGCACCATGGACTACTTCACAAAGTGGCCAAAAGCCTATGCTATCCCTGATCAAGAGGCTGCGACTGTTGCTCAGGTGTTGGTTGATCAGTTTTTCTGTCGTTTTGGGATGCCACAAGAGCTACATTCAGACCAGGGTAGAAACTTCGAGTCTGTTGTGTTCTGTGAGTGCTGCAAGTTATTGGGATCAAGAAGACCAGGACGACCCCACCAAGGACACAGTCAGATGGGATGGTGGAGAAATTCAACGGGACCCTGGGACAAGAACTGGCCAAGTACTGCGTAGGTGGACAAACAGAATGGGACCAGAAATTTTCTGCATTGCTGATGGCATATCAGTCTGCATCCCATGAGTGTGATGCCAAGGCAAGTGAGGTGAGCTTTCAGGATGGTGATCAAGTTTGGTTATACAATCCTCAGTGAAAGAAGGGACAGTCACTGAAGCTACAAAGCCATGGGACGGGTACATATGTATATTATATATATATATATATATATATATATATATATATATATATATATATATATATATATATATATATATACATATATATATATATATATATATATATATATATATATATATATATATATATATATATATATATATATATATGTATGTATTTATATCTATCTATCTATCTATCTATAGCCCGACGCCCTAATCCCGCAAAGGGTGGTCACAGACAAAACGCCTCCAAGTCGCTCTGTCACCCACCATTTGACTACCCTCCCCCCAACTCACCCCCCCTCCCTCATATACCTCTCAACTCCATCCCTCCACCTCATCCTCGGTCTACCTCTCCCTCTCCTTCCCTCCACCTCATCTACATACACCCTCTTAGTCAGTCTTTCATTCTCCATTCTCTTCACATGTCCAAACCACCTCGGTGTATTTCTCCTAATCTTCTCAACCACATCCACATCCACCCCACAGCGTTCCTTCACTTCTTCATTCGTCAACCTGTCCCTCCACGTCACTCCACATGCTCCTCTCAGGTAACTCATTTCCACTGCTCTCACTCTTGACTTGTTCCCCTCTTGCAAGGTCCATGCCTCGCTTCCATATGTCAGGGTATGGATCACAATACTATCATGCAGTGACTTCTTAACTTCCATACTCACCTCCCTATTTCTCATCACTGCTTTCAGTGTATCAACAACCTTCCTTCCCTGCTGTACCCTTTCACGCACTTCATCCCCCAAAGTTCCATCCTTACTCATCACACTACCCAAGTGCTTGAATGCACTCACATTCTCCATATCCTCACCATCCAGTATATATATTGTGTTTTTGAACAACACTTACAGACTTTGGGTACCTATTCATCATTAAAAAACAAAATAATTTTGTTCTATGATGAAAATAACAACTAACAATTAATAAATTTTAGAGCTGAAATTAAACACTGAGTGTGGGCCCACGCCCGTGTTCTAGTTAGAACACTGGCCTTGCTCTCTCCTCCTTACCCTACCACCATAGTCCCCAAGTTTATGACCAGTATAGTTTAATATTAATATTATTTCATTGGGATGATAGTAACGTTTCTTTTATAAACCGAGACGACAGCCCAACTTTATGTTGTGTAAATACCAGGCATTTTCATAAACGACTGACTGAGCCCCGGATGTGTTCCAACATTCGACCCAGACTTTGGTGTAGCTTAATACCGACGCCAAAGCCTGGGTCGACTGTCGGAATACATCTGGGGTTATACAAGTCGTTTATGGGGCGTATTTCCATTCAATAGTGTTATTTCCCATAAATTGACAATGTTGTTTGTACAGTTATGTTCAGGGATAACATTAGGATTTTTTTGGAGTAGGAAAGAAATGTTGTCTATAAAATTTTGGTAGGTATTATAAGCCACATCACAATGATATTACTTAAAAAGTGAACAACGACTAATGGAATGTTATGAAACCCACAGAAAGGACTTCCATTTCTTTATCATATTTTTGTAATTATATGAAGTATAAAAGGTCAATTTGGCTATGAAATTAAAGTGTGTGTGTGTGTGTGTGTGTGTGTGTGTGTGTGTGTGTGTGTGTGTGTGTGTGTGTGTGTGTGTGTGTGTGTGTGTGTGTGTGTGTGTGTGTGTGTGTGTGTGTGTGTGTGTGTGTGTTGTTATCAATAGTCCTTCTTCACTGTCTCAATTATAATGTAAGGATATGGTCAATCATTCTAGGCGACGACTGTATGTGACAGGTGCACATTTACCTGGTTGCACATTTGAAATAAAGGGAGATGAGCACAAGTAAATGCTTCAACATTCGAGTAAATCGGAGCGAATATCGAAGTTTCACAAAACAATTCAACCCATGACGTAGGTAACTTGCAGCTATAATGAAGTAACAGCTTAGATTTCTGTTGAGTTTGCATCTGGTGAGTGATATCAGGTACCATGATGTGTATGTGCGTGTGTGTGTTACAGAGAATGTTTCAAATTATTTAATGTACTTCTCTACGGTAAAAAAGACAAGAACGCTTGTGTGTGCGTTTGCACCAGCCCTCATTAAATTCTACGAGTAATGTAGGCCTACTCTTTATTTCGTGCTATTGTGGTAACGTTTGCTAAATATAAATATTACAATTTACTCTTGTCACAACGCTAATGGCCGTTCCAAATGCATATTGCCTGCTTACAAGTCCATACGTAAATTTAGCACTTCTACGTATACCATACAAATCAAACAATGCTAACTACACATCAATAGGTGCATTTTTTTTTTTAAATACAGTACATATTATGTAGGGTAGGGTTTAAATAACCATCTTGGACCCTCAAAGAAATAAGTCATCCTTGTCATCGCTTCAGATAACCAGCATATACTGATTATCTTGCCTGCATTTGCCAGTTCCTGATATTAAACAGACAGTACAATATTGTTTATCTCTGTTCAGTAGGCCTGCCGCTGCGAGAGGTTCAGCAATGCAATATCCGTTATGTGTTGGTAATGTCAGTGCTTCTTTTCTTGCAGGTAGTCAGTATGCACAGGCTCACATATGCAGAGTTGGCAGATATGCATCTGACATACGGTGCTGCTCAGTGACAAGGCAGGGTAGCTGCCCGACTTTATGAAGAAAGGTTTCCCCCGCAGTATCATCCATGTCACACTACTTTTGCTGCCATAGACAGAAGACTAAGGGAGAGAGGATCATTTCGCCGTTGTATGGTAGACACAGGACGACAACGCTTTGTTCGGACACCCCAGATGGAAGAGAGATTTCTAGAGAGTATTGGAAATAATCCTCAAGGTAGCACTCGTGGCATAGCTAGTGACATGGCTGTCAGTCATTCTATTGTATGGCAAGTACTTCATGAGCAACTTCTTTACCCATATCATTCCAGAAAGTACAACATTTAATGCCAGATGATTTCCCAAGACGCACTACCTTCTGCCAGTGGTATTTGGATGAAAATTCACTAAATAGTGACTTTGCAGCAACATATTGTTCACAGATGAAGCAAGTTTTACAAGAACACGGATTTTTAATAGACATAATTTACATTCCTGTGATGATGAGAATCCTCACATAACATGGGAAAAGGACACCAGCATCGATTTTCAGTGAATGTATGGTGCGGCATAATTGGAGATTACATCATAGGTCCTCATGTACTTCCTGGTTGACTAAAGTCCCAGTCACACTGTAGGTACGACTTGTCGCAAACCTGAAAATTGCGAAACCAGT
>NC_136968.1:27367570-27370070 GCF_032717465.1 Coenobita brevimanus | reverse complement strand
CATACTCCCTTGATGTAAGACATGTTAAAGGTGTTAGTAATGTTTTAGCAAATTACCTGTCCAGAACTTGATTGTATAGTATCTAGAAATTTCCCCTTGTGAAATTTCTTCTCTCAGGAAGGGAGGTGTCACTGGCGTAGTTACCCCAGTAGCGAATGGGTGGAATAGAGAATAAGGTGATAATGAAAGGGGAGAGAAGCGAGCCATCAATAACATAAAATCTTTTTCTTATCAATTTTGCTGCCTGTAAGGGTAAAACCCAGCGGTCACTTTTGCCTTCTCAAACTGATAAGACACCAGATGTTTTTCTCACAAATTACGCAGAAAGTTCCTCTTGTCCTTGAACTGTGGGTGTGACATAATGTGGGAGGAGCAAAGTAGGGATGTTTGCCAATTAGAAGCCTAAATGGCGCTTTCGTCACGTTCTTGATGGCACGCAATGGGTTCTGTCTGAAGTGTATGAGGCCCTCATTGGTAGCAGGTGCCTCTGTTGTTTCTGTATGGACAGAGATTATTTTTAAGACAGCCTAAGGGTTAATTAGCTGAGAAAGGCAGAGTAAGCTCCTTTATAGGCTCCAGGAAAGTGTGAAGAGACAGATTTTTATCTCATTTTGTGCACACATCACTGTACACATTTTGTCATTTGTACATATCTGTACACATATACTGTCACGTTACACTTATTGTGTTGCACTTTTCCCCAACACTACTCAGTACGTGACTTTGATTACAAAACACACTGTTTGTGCACCATTTCCCATTTTTTAGTCACTCCTCCATTTACACTAGTGTGTGATTTATATCTGAATTTAACCTTCGAAGTCTCCACGTTTCCTTGAGCTTTGTTAGTACGTAGCTTCCATTGAGTGTATTCTGGTTAGGTAAGAAATAACTTGTTTTGTATTGTGTATCATGAGGCCTATATGAATCCTCCCTTTTGTAGAATGAACCCTGGTATATATATATATATATATATATATATATATATATATATATATATATATATATATATATATATATATATATATGGCATATAGCCGTGGCTCAGTGGGTTATGAGCGCGTGACCCGAAGGGTCGGAGGATCAGATCCACTCCAAAAAGGATCCGTTCTGCGGTAGACACTGTCAGGAAGGAGCATCCCTGTCATAAATCAGATCGCCTGTACACGCTCCAACCAGAAGTCTCTACCGACAGGGGCAATCAGCCTTAGCTCAAAAAAAAATATAATTACAAAATTATAATAGGGGTACCTGGCGTATAACTCATATATATATATATATATATATATATATATATATATATATATATATATATGTGTGTGTGTGTAGATATATATATATATATATATATATATATGTATATATATATATATATATATATATATATATGTATGTATATATATATATATATATATATATATATATATATATATATATATATATATAAAATGTGAGTTTTACGCCAGGTACCTCTCTTTCTTTGGATAAGGGCTATATGCGTTGCCCCTCGGTAGAGGACTTTGGTTTGGAGCGTAGTAGCGTTTTTATGACCAGATGCCCTTCCTGGGATGTCTACCAGCATTTCTGGTGGGGTGGAATAGTTCTGATCCGACCCTTCTGGACCCTTCGCGCTCTAACCATATATATATATATATATATATATATATATATATATACTGAGCCACACTGATATATATATATATATATATATATATATATATATATATATATATATATATATATATATATATATATACCAGGGTTCATTCTACAAAAAGGGAGGATTCATATAGCAGGCCTCATGATACACAATACAAAACAAGTTATTTCTTACCCTAACCAGAAGCTACATGTCTCAATGGAAGCTACGTACTCAACAAAGCTCAAGGAAACGTGGAGACTTCGAAGGAGTTAGGAATCCAGATACAAATCACACAATAACTAGTGTAAATGGAGGAGTGACTAAAAAATGGGAAATGGTGCACAAACAGTGTGTTTTGTAATCAAAGTCACGTACATGAGTAGTGTTGGGGAAAAGTGCAACACAATAAGTGTAACGTAGACGAGATATATGTGTACAGATATGTACAAATGACAAAATGTGTACAGTGATGTGTGCACAAAAGTCTGAGCATAAAAATCTGTCTCTTCACACTTTCCTGGAGCCTATAAAGGAGCTTACTCTGCCTTTCCTCAGCTAATTTAACCCTTAGGCTGTCTTAAAAATAATCTCTGTCCATATAGAAACAACAGAGGCACCTGCTACAATGAGGGGCCTCATACAATCCAGCACAGAACCCATTGCGTGCCATCAAGAACGTGACGAAAGAGCCATTTAGGCTTCTAATTGGCAAACATCCCTACTTTGCTCCTCCCACATTATGTCACACCCACAGTTCAAGGACAAGAGGAACTTTCTGCGTAATTTGTGAGAAAAACATCATATATATATATATATATATATATATATATATATATATATATATGGGGAGGCGTGGCT
>NC_136968.1:27357570-27362570 GCF_032717465.1 Coenobita brevimanus | reverse complement strand
GGGAATAATTATACCTGACTTCCAATCCTCCGGAACTCTACCTTCCTCCCAGGCCAAACTGCACATCTTCCACATTCATTCTACTACTATCTCTCCCCCATGCTTCAGCATTTCACCACACACTCCATCAATTCCTAGGGCTTTCCCCAATTTAACTTTCTTCATTGCTTCCACAACTTCTATCCTACTGATATCTTCCTGTCTTCTCACTTCCCTCCTTCTCCCAGCCATTCCCCTGCCATTTATACACGCATTACTTCCATCCTGTATGTTCAACAATTCCTTAAAGTGTTCTCTCCATCTGCTCACCTTTTCTCCCTTCTCCACTAGTAATCTACCATTTTTATCTTTCAATCCCCTGCTAACCTCACTTCCACCCTGTCCTACACTCTTCATCTCTTTCCAGAACATTTTCTTACAGTCCCTCCACTTTACAGTCAAATTCCTTCCAAATTCCTCATCCACTCTCTTCGTATTCTCTGTTACTAATCTTTTCACCTCTCTCTTTCTTTCTACATATAACTCTCTCTTCCACCTCTCAACTTCTTGCATGCCCCTATTTCTCATCATTCATTGTATGCTTTCTTCTTGTGTGCCACAGCTTGTCTCACCTCTTCAGTCCACCACGCTGTTCCTTGCACCCCCCCTCCGTCTTCTCTTCCTCCCACACACCACATCACATGCTGCACATATTTCTTCTGTAAATATCCTGCACACACCTTCCACGTCCCCCCATCTGCTACAATTCATATTGCCCAATCGTTCCTCCACTTCTCTCTTATACTCTGCCTTTTTCTCATCCTCTTGTAACCTTTCCACTCTCCTTGCAACTACTCCTTCCTCTCATCTTTCCCTTCCTCTATTCCTCCATCTTTCTTGGATCCTAATTCTGGCCACCTCGAAGTATTGGTCAGAAAGTCCACTCCCCCAGCCTCTATAAGCTCTTGCATCCATTACACATCTTCGCATCCTTTCATCCACACACGCATAATCAATCATTGCCTTCCTTTCATTCAGGTCACCACCCACCCTTCTCATCACTCGCCATGTATACCTGTGGATCATTTTATGCCTGAGGAGGGTATTGGCTATCACCAACCCCCTCCCAGCACAAATGTCCACTACCGCACTGCCATTCTCATATATCTCAGCAGGCACACCCCACTCACCAACTATTCCATCCACCTTCACATTCCCTACTTTACCATTCATATCACCGATCAAAAACACTCTCTCATTCCTTCCAAACTTTTCCGTGCACACTTCCACATTTGTCCAGAACTCTTCTCTCACTCTGCTAGCACGATCTTGCGTTGGCGCATACACACACACAATTGCCCACATTTGTATTCTAACTTTCAAATTTACCCACACAATCCTTGACCCAACTGATCCATACTGTTTTATGCTCTTCTTCCATCTTTTACTCACAGCTATACATACTCCTTCCTTTACCCTCTCATTCTCACCTACTCCTGCACATATACCCCATCCATACTCCCATTCTCTCACACTTTCTCCTCTCCATTATGTTTCAGTTATTCCACATACATATATTATACTTTTGTTTATATATATACTGTATATTTGTTTATATATATTTTATATATATATATTTATATATATATATATATTTTATATATATATATATATTTGTTTTTATATATATATATATATATATATATATATATATATATATATATATATATATATATATATATATATATATCCACATGTATATGGAGCCTGTGTGGTACAGTGGTAAAGTGTGCGTTTTCGTACACAGAAGAACAAGAGTTCGCGCCCCGCCAGAGTAATAAACTTTGGGAGTGTTCATCCGGCCACATACTGCTTTGGCAGACACAAGGGGTGCTGTGGTTGAACAAGTGTCGCCTACTATAAAGTATGCTTGCTCCCACTCGGCTTGCGCGGGCCGATTACACTTGGTTCACAGACTACACACACATCCAAAGCCACTCGAACACTACAATTACACTTACAAGCACTTCCCACCCTACATACAGTCTCTACCAGACAGCTTAAGCCACTTGGTAGAGATACATTGGCTGTATCGTCCCCGCTTCGGCTGGGATAGGCCGGTCCTGCAGTGGACACTCATACGGCTAATGATATATATATATATATATATATATATATATATATATATATATATATATATTGGAAAAGTCCCACTGTTTTCAAGCGTTTCGTCAGGCGGTGGATCGGGGAATTCCTCATAGATATGTGAGGAAGGGTCTTAGACAGTACAAACCATAGACTTCCTAAAGATATATAGTATAAACCTACAAGGAATATACCGAAGAAATCGCACAAAAATTTCATCTCGCCTGCAACTATGTGGCAAGGATGATGAAACTATTTTGCCAGACTTCCCTCCACCATATATGAATTCTGCTGATAATAACTATTTGTGCATTCCTGTTGGATCATAGTCAATCAAATGTCCAAACACACTGCCCCTTGACTTTATGGGCAGTGTGTCACAGAAGGTGAGCATGCACTGTCTCGGCAAATGATAGACCACATTATTAAACAAACTGAAATCCATGAAGATCTACACGTACAAAGTAAGACGTCTAGCAGATTACAGACTTCATACCTTAATGACTTAATTAGAAAACATTAGGTAGGTTATCATAAGTCTGAGTGAAATGCACAGAAAAGCAGAAAACTTTATTCATCTCCACGACGGGGATCAAATATTTTACCATAGAGAAAGGCAGATTGAAAGAAATAGTGGTGTAGGATTTCTAAATAACAGGCATATTGCAGAGAACATTAATAAATTCAGCAGTGTGTCTGACACACGACCTTGGACTGTAATAAAACTATGCAAAAGATGCACTTTGGAAATAAATAAATTACAGTAATTTAAATTACTGTAAATAATTAAATTACAGTAAGGGTGAGGACGAAGAAATAGAATCACAATATAACACTATCTCCCGGATTAAAGAAGAAGAAAGACCATATATACTACACTTATGGGGGACTTCGATGCAGAAGTTGGAAAATCGAAAAACGGAGAAGCATGCATGGAAAAAAAAAAAAATCGGAGTCGGAGAGAGGAATCACAGAGGTGAAATGATGTTAAGTTTTGCAGAAATGTATTACATAATAATAAATAACACATTCTTCCATCAAAGAACAGGGAGAAAATAGACGAGAAGTCAAAACTAAGAACCAACGACTGCATTTGACTTCATTATAGTAGACAAGAACAAAGCAATCACTAATATCATAATTATCAACAAATTAAATATAGGAACTGACTACAGAATACTTAGTTGCACAGCCACATTCAACTTTTCAAAGAAAAAAGAAAGAAGGTAAATGAAAATGTATGCCCAATCAAATAACCAGCAAAGCTCCCTTTCACTTAATAATAAAGAACATATTTTAGGCTCCAAGTTACTGTATACCAAATATAACACTGAAGAACTGAGTAATAGACTTACAAAAGTACAAGGGGAATCAGCAGAGGCGGTAGGGAAAACTACTCTAATAAAAACCAACATCCTTTAAAATGTGACCGTCGAGCTCAAGACAAGAAGAAAGTAGATGAAAGATGAAAAAATAAAGACAAATTGAAAGTGTGGACAGACAAAAAAACAAAACAAAAGAACAAGGTTGAGATCAAAGAAACCAAAAAGGAAAAAATATGAAATGGGTGTGAAGGAAAATCCACTAAGAAACCAATAAATTTTATCATTGAACAACAGAAATGATGAACACCAACACAGAGAGTAGATGGTGAAGAGTTGGAGAACTTTTCAGACCTGTATACATCAAAGACAACAATACCAAAAGCTGATTTTTCAGATGATACAAGTGAAACATCAGAGGAAGGAAACACCAGATAAAGTAAACTTTTCTCCTCAGATAATGAAAAGGAAAAAAAGTAGGTAAAACATTAACAAGTGTATTGTCGGATGGAAATGTTCTTATTCAACTCGCACACTTTTTATGTAAGAAGAAAATGTGTATCCCCCAAACATGGTAAAATGCAATAGTTACAGTAAAAATCTTTTAGTCCGGAATGCAGTAGCCCACGGACCTTCTGGATTATCAGATTTTCCGGACTATCAGACAGGTACCTGAAAATGTTTAAAACACACTCCCAAAATAATAATAAAATAAGAATTAAAAAATGATAGTTTTCTTTACTTTCTTTACATTCTTTCTTAGTTCGGCGCACCATTTTCAGCTATTTTTCGATATTTTTCGATTTATGATTTTTCTCGATTTTGTTCTAAGAAAAGCTAAAAATTACCCAGGACTGAATATTCTGAACCATCGGGTGTTCTGAACCATTGGATGCTGGATTATTGGAAGTTATCTGTATTTTGCTGTACAAGAAAGGTGACCCAGAAGATCTTAGCAGCTATCGATCTATTTGTATTATCAGTTATTTACAAACTCTTCAATAAAATCCTTACGAACGGAATAACTACAAATCTAGAAGAAAACTAATCTCGTAAGCAGGCCAGATTTCGCGGCGGGTATTTGACTACTGATCATCTATACACGGTGAATCAGGTGATTGAGGAAACTACAGAATATACCGGTAACAACCAACTATGCTTAGGTTTTGTTGATTACGAACAGGTTTTCGACTTAGTGGAGAACATAGCAATTGTAAATTCATTGCAGACATAAGGAAAAAATGAAAACATTGTAAATCTGCTCAAAAACATACACGGAGTGAAGTGATACAGCAAAGTTGCATAAAGACTCGGGAAAAAAATGACATTGAGAGAGGCGTGCATCAGGGACATAAAATTTCACCAAAATTATTTACAGCATACCTTGAAAGCATTTTCAGAAAATGTAGAATGGAGGAACAAAGAAGTAAGCACAGATGGAAAAAAAATTAAACTATTCAAGATTTCCATGACACTATCCTAATTTCAGAGACAACAGAGACATTGCGAGAAATGTTAAATGACGTAAAAAGAAAAAGTTTCAGTAGAGGACTG
>NC_136968.1:27312570-27352570 GCF_032717465.1 Coenobita brevimanus | reverse complement strand
GAGAAATCTTACACTGCTGACCCTCAGGTTAGTGTACAGGGAGCATGTGAAAAAAAAATGAAGAGTGCATGTTGAACCTTGACGAATCCAAAGCATCTAAAGTTAGCATTACATGGTCAAATAATCAGAAAGTAGGAGTTTTGAGTCCTAGACTTAGTTATGATTCCCCAGTTTTAAGGCCCCAAACCAGTGATACGCATGGCTGTAATAGGGGTTTAATAACAAGGAAACCTCAGGAATTTAATGGGAAAGTAACTTGGGAATCTTACTGTGTGCTGTTTAAGTTTCTAGTCCGTCAGCATAGTTCAGGTCATAGGCAGAGTACAGTGCAGCTTGCTACTAGCCTCAAGGGTGCCGCAATGGAGAGTCTTGGCCAAATGTCAGTGGAGGGGAGAAACAGTTATCACTCCCTACTAGAAGTGCTTGAGCTCAGGTACGGGACCATGTTCCAGACAGGTTTACAGAACAAGATTCCGGACTCGTGTATGGGCTTGAGGCAAAATCCCTTCAGCAGCTTGCTTATGACCTGGAGAGTATGGCACACAAGGTGTATCCTGGAGCAACACCTAACCTGTTAGCTATTCACTGATGCTCTTGACAATGCAGAGTTGAAGGTGCTTGTGAAGCAGTTACAACCAAGAACCATGCAAAAAGCACTAGCCAGGGCTATGGAATTTGAGTCCTACGTCAGGCCCAGTACTTCCAGTTTCCAGGTAGGTCGTAGTTCAGGATTCGGGGCAAGAAAGGGACATGTACATGAAGTGGAGAAATTTAAGAAAATAGCCAATAATGTTTTTTTCTTTTTTTTTTTTTTTTTTTTTTTTACGTGTCCGACTCTGGGCAAAGGCTTCAGGGCCTATTTCTTGGGGGCAGTGACCTATCCCAAGGCCCAGTAGTCCTCCTACAGCTGCACATATCACCACTTCGGCGCCAACACCCACCATCCATATTGAATACATGCTAGGGCTGTCTCATACAGGATTTGTGTATTGGTATTAGCGGGGGTATTTTTACGATATGTCGGCGGGTCATCTGGTAGATCACGAAAGTCTGCTTTTTAGGAAATTCAAATCCTTAAACTGTCCCCTGCCCCAGCAGGGATTCGATCCTGAATCCATTAGGACTGCAGACCGCCTCTCTGCCGATTCAAGCACCGCCTTCCCCAAATAATGTAGTCACTATCGAGTGACGAAGAAAAAGAAATTCATATTGATCACTTGAAAAAGGTCTCAAGAAATTTAGCTTTCAATTATAAAACACCGGACACTAGCGAAAAGCCTAGTACACACGGTGAAAATAAGCCGGAAGCAATTAGCACATACGGAATAAGCTCCGGTCGCATGCCAAACAAACATAGATGCAACCATTACAGCTCTCACCATAACAAGGCATTTACATGACTTAAGAATCGATTTAAACTCATTTTATAGGTAATAAGATTAAACAGGTCGAGATAACTGTAGTGTTCATCATCACTATCATCACCCTTAGCATAACTTGCTAACAACAGTGGATTAAATGTCTAATAGTTATTCTTTCGGTAGGTAAAGATTAGGCGAATTATTCCGTGGATCATGTTCCTGTTGATATCAAGAGGATCACCTTACTTACATCCTCAACATGTAATCAGACAAGGGTGCCTGATTGCCCCAACACCCTCAACGGCAATTGTACAGGACATAATAAGTACTGAAGTAGTTCGGACGTACTGGAGGACCTACTAATAATGTTAGAGAAAATATCAGGACCACTTACAACTCTGCAAGTGGTCTTAATACACCCAACCTCACATGATCACCCCACACAGAAATTTAATTAACAGACTGGAAGCTAGAACAAGCAAAGTACATAATGATTACCAAGATCCAAGACATCCCATCAGGTAGGAGTAACACACTTAGGGCAGGAAACATCACAAATACAAGTAATAGACGTGGTTTGTTCGACCTAGGCGGAGCAATTATAGGCAACCTTTTTGGATTGGCTACAGAAAATGATCTGGAGGAAATAAATAACAACTTTAACAAGATTACACAAATTCTTTCATATCAACATAAGCTGGCTGATACCCAGAACATTTTAATGCTGACGATTGCAAAGAACCTAAGAAAGGCAGAAACATCAACTCTAGGAATTGTGGAGAAAGTAAATGCACTAGAAGGAAACAATACACCATTCCAACACCTCTCTGTGATCATGGAACATAATGACGTAATAATACTTCAGTTAGACAGTACTAGAGCTCATTATCAGTCTTTCATGAAAGGAATTGCTAATGCTGGTAACAGAAGGATCACCATTAGTTTAGTACCCATTTGCAACCTCCATCAAATAATTAGTCAAGGCATACATAAGCATGGTTTGAAACCTTTGTTTCATAAAAGAAATCTGATGTTATATTATCTATATTTGGAAGGAACACTCACCACAACATCAATAGTAGTTCATGTACGGATCGTAACAGATGATTTCTTCACAGTCAGTCAAATATACTCTTTTCATTCTAAGAAAGATGACTCATTAGTCACCATCAACATCAAAACAGAGGTCATCATGGTCTCCAAGAAACAGGACGCTGTCACTTTCACTAGTGAAACAACCATTGAACACAAAAGTCGCACATCATTACATGTATTTCATCTTTGTCCTGCGTACATCTACACGTTTCAACCAGCTGAGACTGTACCTTGCGAAATGGCTATCATAAACGATCATGACATCCCTCATCATTGCAACTTCACATTTGCTCCAGATAAATTCATCCATCATCAACGCATTTGACATTCATAGTTCTTCTTCTTCACTCAAAATACATCAGTTTTTATGACTTGCCCATACACACCTCCAGCCCACACATCAACATCTGGTTTCTACATCTCACCAGACTGCTGTGCAGTTCTGACACCTAAACTATACACTTTGCCCACTAAAAACCATTATGCCATTTTCAACCACACACACAAGTACTTCCAGCCATTACCCAGGATGAACTTAAATATGAGTGCACACATTAAGTTGACTTCACCCAATTATGACACCATGCAACTAATAAATCAGGCAATACAACTTTGGGAAGAATCTATCTATCTATCTATCTATTGGATGACGCCTTAATCTCTTATACGGGGTGGCCACAAACAAATCGCCTCAACGTCACCCTGTCCCCCGCCATTTCACTGCCCTGCTCCCAATTCACACACCCCTCTCTCATATATCTCTCCATTCCATCCCTCAATCTCATCCTTGGCCTTCCCCTCCCTCTCTCCCCCTCCACCTCACTCACATACACTCTCCTCGTCAGACTCTAACTCTCCATCCTCTCCACATGGCCAAACCACCTCAGTGTGTTTCTCCTAATGCTTCCTATCACATCCACATCCACACCACAATGCTCCTTCAAATCTTCATTTGTCAGTCTGCCTCTCCATGTGACTCCACACGCCCCTCTCAAATAACTCATTTCCACTACTCTCACTTTTGACTTGTGTCCCTCCAACAACGTCCAAGCTTCACTTCCATACGTCAGAGTTGGTATCATAATACTGTCATGTAGTAACTTTTTCACTTCCATGCTCACTTCCCTATTTCTTATCACTGCCTCCAAGGAACCATCAACCATTCTTCCTTGTTGTACCCTTTCAAGCACCTCACTCTCCAAACTTCCATCCTTACTCATCACACTACCCAAGTACTTAAACGTACTCACATTTTCCATTGCCTCATCATCCAACCTCACTGTACATTCACTGACTTTACCTTTCTCGAAGACCATAACTTTACTCTTCCCTACATTCACCTTTAAATTCCGTTTCTTATACACTCTCCCGAAACTAATTCACCAAGCCTTGCAGCTCCCCTTCATCTTCATTTAACAACACAATATCATCTGCAAATAACATTATAGGGAGCTTCCAAACACTGCTTTCTCTCATTAGGGCCACTCCAACATCCACTGCCCTACCTTGTATCTCTTTTATAACCCCATCCATATACAGCTTGAACAACCATGGAGACATTGCACATCCCTGTTTCAACCCGACCTTCAAATAGAAAAACTCACTCAGTTCACTATCCACACGCACTGCAGCCTTAGCACCCTCATACATCCTCTTCACAGCATTCAACAACTTCCCATCTACTCCAGATATTCTTAATACTTTCCACAATCCATGTCTATCCACCCTGTCATATGCTTTCTCCAAATCCATGAAGGCCGCATACAATTTCTTTCCCTTCTCTAGACACTTTTTCTCCAAAGATCTAAGAATGAATATCTGATCTACACAACCTCTTTCCTTCCTAAAGCCTCTCTGTTCTCCAACTAATTCATCTGTCATTTCCCTCACTCTGTCAATAAGCATCCTACCGTATACATTTCATACTACACTAAGAAGACAAATGCCCCTATGATTACCACACACTTCTTTTTCCACTTTCCCTTTGCACAAGGGAATAATTATACCTGACTTCCAATTATCCGGGACTTTACCTTCCTTCCATGCCAATCTGCACATTTTCCTCATCCATTTTACTACTATCTCTCCCCCATGCTTCAGTATTTTACCACACACTCCATCAATTCCTGGGGATTTCCCCATTTTGACTTTCTTCAGTGCTTCCACAACTTCCATCCTACTGATTCCTTTCTGTCTTCTCACATCCCTCCTTCTCCCAGCCATTCCCCAGCCACTTATACTCGCATTATTTTCATTCTCTATGTTCAACAATTCATTAATGTGTTCTCTCCATCTGCTCACTTTTTCTCCCTTCTCAACTAGTAATCTACCATTTTCATCTTTCACTCCCCTACTAACTTCACTGCCACCCTGTCTAACTCTCTTCACCTCTTTCCAGAACATTTTCTTACATTCCCTCCACTTTATACTTAAATTCTTTTCAAATTCATCATCCACTTTCTTCTTACTCTTACTAATCTTTTCACCTTTCTCTTCATTTCTACATATAACTTCCGTCTCTCAACTTCTTCCACGTCCCTATTTCTCATCCATTCATTATACGCTTTCTTCTTTTGTACCACAGCCTGTCTCACCTCTTCATTCCACCACACTGTTCCTTGCACCCCCTTTCGTCTTCTCTTCACCCCACACACCACCTCACTTGCTGAACAAATGTTTTTTGTGAATATCTTGTACACACCTTCCACGTCCCCCTTCTGCTCCAACTCATATTTACCCAATCGTTCCTCCACTTCTCTCTTATACTCTGTCTTTTTCTCATCCTCTTGTAACCTTTCCACTCGGGAAGAATACAATAGGATTGTGTTCAACCCATATTATGTATATAGCCAAGCTCTAGTCATCTTTGTAATTTTCTCCATCATTTTGCTATATCCTTTTGGCCATGCATGGAATGGAAGCAAGTATTGCTAACCTGGAATCAGTGTTTATGAACTATTCTGTACAAGTGAGACAAACTGAGTAAACATTATATATATATATTGTTACGGAACAGAGAAAGATAACGTACACTTTAAGTGAGAATGCTAAGAGTCACTACTGTCCCGTAAAGTTCCAGGTTCAAACAAAAGAGTTAGGTAAAATTACAAGTTAAAGTTTAATGCTCAAACTAACAACAAAACATTCAGGACTCATAAGGATAATGTAATGGCAAATAAACAGGTTAAATATATGGTTAACTGCAATAGCCTCTATTAACACGAAATTAGCAAGAGTAAATTTATCTAAGTCAGCCCTGATAAAATGAGATACCAGATACTACTCAGTGAATGCCAGATAAATAATTACAGATACAAACTATTATCAAAAATGACTGACACAAAGAACCCTACATGAATTACAAAAACGTCACTAGGCCTACAAATTAAACTTATGCTATACAGTACAAGAAAAAATGCAACAACAGTTATACTAAAATTACACACAGCTGCTAGATGGTTGGAGACTTCTTGAGCACTCACAATAATAATATCTGTACAGGGGAGGACAGAGATGTGAACAAAATGAGGAGCAGATCTAAGTGGCCATGATGCAGAGATTGAGCTCATTATATAGGGGCCAGCAGAGCTTGATACAACTTGTAATAAGGACGCGCAAATGAAGCCATGGGGACAAAGAGATGACAATCCCGCACTAAATAACAGAAATGTCGACTTACTCTACTATAACGGTAGAAGGGGGGACTGAGGCAGAACACGGTCGTGATCAAACATGCAGCAACTGTGCGTTAAAATTACACAAAGGATGATGAAATCATAGGCTATGTAACACCTCCCCACAAAGAAAAAAAAAATTTACAAAGGAAATTTCTTATTATTCTAAAACAATCTGTATATGGCATTACAGACCATGCAAAGGTCTTTCCTAATGTTACAAAAAATGAGATCTCCCTAGCACGTTCAGTCATAGGTACTTGCCAGTATCCCTTTAACAAATCAGACTTACTTATGTACCTAGCCTTTCCGATCTTGTCTATGCAATCTTCCACGCGAGGGAGAGGGTAAGTGTCTGTTTTGGTTATCTGATTAACACGTCTGTAGTCAATGCAAAGCCTCTGTAACCCACCTGGCTTAGGGACCAGAGTGACAGGAGAACGCCACTCGCTCTGACAGGGCTCAATCATCTTGTGGTCCAACAGGTAGCCAAGCTCCTTCTGGATGAGAGGAACTTTCACTGGGTTCACATGGTAAGGAGGCAATTTAATTGGCTTTGCGTCTTCAACATCGACATCATGCATCAACACAGTGGTTCTTCCTGGAGTGGCACGGAACACTTGCGGGTACTCTTGCAGTAATGCCGAAAACTCCTGCCTTTCCTTGGGTGGTAGATGAGAAAACTTAGTCTGGAGATCATTCATGATATCAGGATTCTTCCCCAAACTATCACTCAGGCTCATGCTGCATGGGAGAACTTCACTTGTAGACTCGGGTGGAACAGCTACAGTGCAGACTGGATTATTTTCGTCCCGCCTGTGATATAACTTTAGCATGTTGATGTGACATAGTTGCTTGCTCTTTCTACGATCTGGTGTGGCGATGACATAGTTGACATCACTGAGTTTCTTCTCCACGAAATAAGGGCCACTAAACTTGGCTTGAAGAGGTTGCCCATGAACTGGTAGCAGAATCAAAACCTGATCTCCTGGCTGAAAGTGGCGTAACCTGGACTTCTTATCATACCAAGTCTTCATCTTCTCCTGAGCAGCTCCTAAATTCTCTCTCGCCAGCTGTAAAGCAGTGGACAGCCGTTCTTTGAACTTCATCACATACTCCAGCAGGTTGACGTCATCTTCCTCCGACAGCCAGCATTCCTTGAGTAACTTAAGAGGTCCTCTTACTTCATGGCCAAACAGTAGTTCAAAAGGTGAGAAGCCCAGTGATTCATTTGGAGATTCTCTTGCAGCAAACACAACGAATGGAAGACCTTTATCCCAGTCTTTCTGATGTTCCAAACAGTATTTCTTGAGCATCGATTTGAGTGTTTGATGATATCTCTCCAACGCTCCTTGGGTCTGGGGATGGTAAGCTGAAGACGTGATCTGGGTGAAGCCCAACTCTTTCAGAGACTGCTTGAAAACGTTTGACATGAAATTACTTCCCCGGTCTGGCTGTACCTCCTTGGGCAGTCCAAACTTCGTGAAGAACCCTAGCATTTCCTTAACTACGTTCTTTGCTGAGATGTTTCTAAGTGGAATGGCTTCAGGATAACGAGTAGCCATATCAATCATGGTCAACACATAAGAAAATCCTGAAGAAGTCTTAGGAAGAGGGCCCACAATATCCACCAACACACGGGTGAAAGGCGCCTCAAAAGGAGGAATGGGAACTAGAGGTGCAACCTTTTCGGTCTGATTACACTTCCCCACAACTTGACAGGTGTGACAAGACTTACAATACCAGGAAACATCCCTGAAGATACCTGGCCAGTAGAAGTGTTTCAAAATGCGTGCCACAGTCTTCCTCACTCCAAGGTGTCCTGCCAAACTGGAATCATGAGCCACTCGAATGATATCCTGCCTACAAACACGAGGGATGACAACTTGATGTACAACCTCCCATTCACAGTCGGCTGATGCTGTTGGGGGTCTCCACTTCCTCATAAGTACTCCTGACTTTACATAATAACAAGTAGAAGCACCGGCTGACTCTTCTTCACTGTAAGCAGAGTTAGCTAGACCTTTCAACTCAGGGTCAGCAACCTGCAACTCAACCAACTCTTGACGAGACAAATTATCAACACTACGGGGTACTGCCTCATCTGGTGAGTGGTCCAAATTAGCAAGAAAAGTGTCAGCTAGGATAACATCATCATCATCATTATCCTCTAAATCACCAGTAACTTTAGACTTAGCCCTAGTGACAGCACATGCAGGGAACACATCAGGGACATCACAATCCTGGGACGCAGCCACTGGCTCACTAGACAACTGAGGAGCTGGACACACTTGACTTCCACCAATATCATTTCCAAGTAAGAAAGTTACACCTGACATTGGGAGTGTCTCAACCAACCCAACCATAACAGAACCATTAACAAAACCAGACTCTAAATTCACTCTGCACAGAGGAACAGAGAAGTAATTATTCCCTACACCTTGTAAGATTACAGTTTCATCAGAGGAATTAAAATTAGAGCCTAGAACACTGGTCAGCATAAGGGATTGGCAAGCACCTGTATCACGATATATTTTAACTGATTTCCTGTCATTACTGTCCAGAGGACTGACAAAACCATCAGACAGGAAATTAGCACATGAACTCTTGAGAGTGTCACCCACGTTACTGCTCAAAGAGGAGCTCCATCATGAGAATTTAAGTTACCCCTCAAAGCAGGTTCAGTTAACTCAGTTAAAGAATTCTGGGAACTCTCAAGAGTGGACACTAGACCAATTGACTGAATATTTAAAGACTCCTTTTTGTTCACATCACGCTGTCTCCTGAAACATCTCTCCGTAGTATGACCAAGCTTACTACAATAAGTACATTTACTTTTCTGAAATCTAGAGGTGAAGCTGGTATTTACTTCCTGAGAAACATCATCCTTATTCTCTTTCCTGTTACCTGTACTCTGAGTAGAGGCAACGTACTTACTCTCAGCTTTCCCTTTTCTCTAGAATATCTCTTGTGAGTGAGAACATACTCATCAGCTAAAACTGCAGCATCAGACAAATTATCTATTCTTTTCTCATCGAGATATAGGCTTACATCTTTATAAATACACCTCTTGAAGTCCTCCAGCAAAATCATCTGCTTAAATTTGTCAAAATCAGAATCCACATTCTTAGAATTTAACCACTGCTCTAACAGATCTTCTTTGATTTTTGCATACTCAACATGGGATTGCTTATCTTGCTTATAAGTTGTCCTAAATTTTACTCTATAGGCTTCAGGAACAAGCTCATAGGCCTTAAGAATCAAGCTCTTAACTACATCATAATTATCAGATTGATCCTGAGGCAAAGATGCATAAGTTACTTGAGCTTTACCGGTGAGAACAGTTTGAAGGAGTACTGGCCAATACTCCTTAGGCCAATTAAAACCTGTAGCTACCCTCTCAAACAACTGAAAATACTTTGTTAAATCAGATTCATTAAAAGGAGGGACAAGTTTAACATTTTTAGCCACATCAAAATCATCAGAGCAAGATGATCCAGTTCCACCTTGTTTCATGCGATACTCATGGTCTGCCTGAATCCTGGCAAGCTCAATTTGTGCCTGAGCCCGTACCTCTGCCTCTTGAATACGAGCATTTGCCTCATTAACACGAGCCTCCTGCAGGGCTAGCTGTAACTTAGCTAATTCAATCTGCGTTTGCTCATTTGGAGGAGTTACATTAAACAAGCTTTCATTAATCATGGCAACAATCTGATCTTTAGACTGATGAGAGCGAACAACAAATCCCAATTGTTGAGCAACAATCTTAAGTTCATTCTTTGTTCTGTTTTCTATATCACACACTGTTTGCACATTTGACAAAAAGTCCTTGGCTTCATCAAGTGTAGTAATAGTAGACATAATTAATAAGTAACAGTCACAAAATATCAAGCAATATCCTTATGATAATATCCTGAATATCCTGATAAGAGGTCGCCAAATTTAAGTTACGGAACAGAGAAAGATAACGTACACTTTAAGTGAGAATGCTAAGAGTCACTACTGTCCCGTAAAGTTCCAGGTTCAAACAAAAGAGTTAGGTAAAATTACAAGTTAAAGTTTAATGCTCAAACTAACAACAAAACATTCAGGACTCATAAGGATAATGTAATGGCAAATAAACAGGTTAAATATATGGTTAACTGCAATAGCCTCTATTAACACGAAATTAGCAAGAGTAAATTTATCTAAGTCAGCCCTGATAAAATGAGATACCAGATACTACTCAGTGAATGCCAGATAAATAATTACAGATACAAACTATTATCAAAAATGACTGACACAAAGAACCCTACATGAATTACAAAAACGTCACTAGGCCTACAAATTAAACTTATGCTATACAGTACAAGAAAAAATGCAACAACAGTTATACTCAAATTACACACAGCTGCTAGATGGTTGGAGACTTCTTGAGCACTCACAATAATAATATCTGTACAGGGGAGGACAGAGATGTGAACAAAATGAGGAGCAGATCTAAGTGGCCATGATGCAGAGATTGAGCTCATTATATAGGGGCCAGCAGAGCTTGATACAACTTGTAATAAGGACGCGCAAATGAAGCCATGGGGACAAAGAGATGACAATCCCGCACTAAATAACAGAAATGTCGACTTACTCTACTATAACGGTAGAAGGGGGGGACTGAGGCAGAACACGCTCGTGATCAAACATGCAGCAACTGTGCATTAAAATTACACAAAGGATGATGAAATCATAGGCTATGTAACAATATATATATATATATATATATATATATATATATATATATATATATATATATATATATATATATATATATATATATATATATATACATGCAAAATAACCACAGGAGACATGAAAGGAGCGACAATGAGTACTTTCGTATATTAAATCTTCAGACAGAGTGAGACAGAAATGTAAAGGGTAGAGGTCTTTTATGCACACCCGCAGCAGGTAGTGGCACATAGAACAAAGGATGACCTGAATTTTTACTTGCGGCTTAACTTACGGTCACCTGCAGCAGGGAGTGGAACACAACAAAGGATGACCTGAATCTAAAAATGGGTGACGGGTGATAGGTACCTTTCTTTTTTCTTCCTTAGGGATGCACGTGACAAAGGAGGAGGGAGTAGGAGGGGAGGAAAGGGGAGGGGGAGGGAGGGGGAAGGGGGAGGGGAGGAGGGGAAGTGGGAAGGGGAGAGGGGGGAGGGAGGAGGAGGAGGAGGGTATAAATACTGCTGCTTAACTTAAGACCTAAAGGATTAATGCTAGGTGTGTCCCACACAGGTGTGACTACACCACCAGGAGATGACAGGGAACAATGACGTGTTAGTCTGGGGGATACTGCTTTAAAATTAATTCAGTTAACAATTTATCACACTTAAAATGGCCATAGCTCCTGTTTACATTCTTTTCATATGTGCCAGAAATTAGACAAGATTCTATTACATTTCTTTCATCTAAGCTTTTTCATCTTGGTAGAATCTTGGAGCCTGTCCAGTCAATATGGTGATCACTGGATGGTTTGTGTTGGAATAAACCACTACTCTGTTGGGCTGTCCTTACACTGTATTTATGTTGTGAGAATCTAGTTTCCAAATCTTTTCCAGATTATCCCATGTAAAATTTGATACAGCTTTTACATAGGACAATCTGGAAAAGATTTGGAAACTAGAATATATATATATATATATATATATATATATATATATATATATATATATATATATATATATATATATATATATATATATATATATATATATATATATATATATATATATATATATATATATATATATATATATATATATATATATATATATATATATATATATATATATATATATATATATATATATATATAATATATATATATATATATATATATATATATATATATATATATATATATATATATATATATATATATATATATATATATATATATATATATATATATATATATATATATATATATATATATATATATATATATATATATATATATATATATATATATATATATATATATATATATATATATATATATAGTATATATATATATATATATATATATATATATATATATATATATATATATATATACAGTATACACACTATACTTCCTTTTCCAAAATTCAAAAAAATCATGGCGTCCCATCACCCAGCCTCGGAGTCCCCAGGGGGGGGGGCCATAAATGCCCCCACCTTCCGCCCCTCTCCCGGTGACAACTCGAGGTGCCTGGAACCACTGTCTGACTCTCTTCTTCTTCATTTCTGGAACATTCGCGGCCATTCCTCTAACTTTCGCTCTGTTGAGCACCACCTCTCCTCCTCTAAAACCCACCTTCTTTTTCTAACTGATACTCAGCTGTCTGAGGCAACTGACAGCAAACCCTTTTCTGTATCCTCCTACTTTCTCTATACTCATTTCAAAGCCAAAGGTGGCTGTTGTGTATATATACGCAACGACTTATCTTGCTCTCTTGTTCCTGAACTCGATTCTTGTGAATTCTCTACACTCTGGCTTCGGTTTTCCTGTCATTCTCTGACTAAATATATCTGTGCTGTTTACTTATCCCTTAATTCTACTGACTATCAAAAATTCTTCGACAATCTTACTTCTGCGATGGAACACATTCTATCCATTTCTCCTTTCTCTGAAATGCCCTCAGCTGGAAAATCACTTGCTAAAACCTCCTCAAAAAAACTTGGATTATTGTAGAGAGTCCGTAATTTCTTCGCTGACGAGCAGTTAGCCAATATTTATAAGAGTCATGTGCGCTCTCAGCTTGAATATTGCTCACCCTTGTGGAATGGATGTGGAGAGGTTGCATTAAAACAACTAGACAAAATTCAGAACAAAGCCGTAAGAATTATTGGCAACCCTGCAATTACAAATAAACTACTTCCTCTGCAAGTAAGAAGGAATGTTGCCTCCCTTGCATTATTTTACAGATATTTTTATGGCAAATGCTCAGACGAAGTTGCGTCCATGGTGTCACCTCTTGATGCCTTCCCTCGTGCTACACGGACATCTGGTAGCGCTCATGACTGGAATGTCACCCAGCCATATTGCAGAACTTCTGCCTATCAGAATTCTTTCATTCCCCGAACTGCATCTCTCTGGAACTCGCTTCCCCAGAGTTGTTTCCCTCCAAATTTCAACCCACAGCCGTTCAAGTCTAACTGTTACAGATATTTTATGAACAGAGGACACCAGTAATCTTGTGTATGGATTGTTTTTTTAATTCATTTGTTTTTCCTTCCTCCGTTCTGGTATATATAAAAAAATAAAGGTGTCCACTAGTAATATTCAAAATCCCTTGTTTGTTTTCCCTGAGGAAGATTGGTTCCAAGTCTTACGATATACTGTTTGATGGTTGGTTGTATCACCATTCAACAGTATGAACAGCGAGAGCTAATGGAACTTATATAGTTATGATATTTAATATTTTACCAGACTATTCGTTCATTAATACTATTGCCTAATGGGAGCCATATCATGGAATTCTAATGGACACACACCCATAACATTGCTATAATAAAGGATGTATGTCGAAGATACAAGAGTCAGTATACTGTGCAAGCTGCTATTAGAACAATACTCGATACTTCCACCTCTCATCCTTCCTCTTCACCATCCCCAAATCTTTCCTAATCTCCCTCCTTTCCCACATTTCCCCTTTGCCCTGCTGGCCTCATCTCAGTGTCTCAGCTCTTCCTACAGATCATGGTCCTACAGAATGTCTTAACACGCTTTAAATTCTCTCAAGTTTCCGTGCCTCCCTTACACAGAGCTTCAAAAGTGTTGTGTGCAATCAATCACTGACAATTTTAATGATGCATATCCTGTCCTGTATGCTTAACACCAGTAAAGTGCGTTTTGTGAGCGGGTGACGAGCGAGCAAACTCCATGTTATTATTCAATTTCGCCTAGATATATAATTATAGACGGAATCTCCGATATTTAATTGCTAGAGTTGATGCCGAAAAGCACAATACTGAGACAGAATATTTTTTAAAATCTGATTTCGTCACTGAGGCGTTTACTGATTAGAATCTAATGCTCCCTGGGAAAACTCGAGATTCCAAGGGCTTCCTACGTCTTTATGAGTGGCTTTTTAGTCGATGACAAAATTTATTGAATGAATGTGTCACATGCAGAAAGAATTTCAACTCTGCTTCACATAGGAATAATGTTACTAGCTTCTACTTAGCGTGACGGTCGAGTCGGACCGGTTCGTTTCGGATGGGGCCACTCATTTCCAGACTTAACTGAGTAAACATCGCTCGCTCACTCGTAATAATACATAATTCAAAAGTGAATTTCTTTTAAACGTTTCCAACTTTGGACGTAGACCAAATAACCTCTTGCCTGGGGCCCAGGAGTCTTATCTGTGACACCAATCACATCTTACGACATCGGATATTAATTTTGTTAATGTGGACACCTCTTATAAGTTTAGTCATATAATAGCATAAATCTTGGCAAGTTTGTATAACGTTCCCATTGACTCATTGGAATGCGAAACTATCCGTGCATGGTATACGCGATGGCAGAGCAGTAGAAACTCAGAGGAATTTGGAGGCTAATTGTGTCCCCCCTATGGCGGGGGGGGGGGACAATCTGGCCGCACTGAGGGGTCGTACTACTACTCTGCGGCCAGGTTGTTTTAGGAAGAATGCTGCCACCGTATTCCCTGCCTGTCGTAAAAGGCGACTAATAGGGGCGGGGTGAGGGGACTAGGGACCCACTCTTCTGCTTCTTCTATCTATCTATCTATCTATGTACCTAGGCTGCTTCCCCCAAGGAAAGGGAGATAGCCGAGACAGGACGTCACACTCCCCATTTACTCACCCATTCAAACACATTCATTTGCATCTTAGCCCCAAAGGGGAGAACGGACAGATCCTCACCACACCACACCTCACAAGGGTCAACTGCGCAATGCAATCAGTGACATCCGCAGCAGGGCCCGACAGCAGAGCTGGTTTACCCCTGCCACATCATAACAGACCCATCCCCTTACCTGCACCTGACCTGACTAGCTGATCAGACCAAATGCGGGAGAATATCCCCTCAGGGCTGCGTCATCACTTATTCATTCACAATTTCTCTCCATTTATTTTTGTCACGCACATCCACTCTTCCTTACCCAACAGACATCCCTCTCGCATCCAGCGCTCTCTTCACATCCTATCCATCCTATTCGTGGTCTTCCTCTCAGCCTTGCACCTCTCACATCAGTTCAAGTTATCTTTTTCACCAATCGCTCATTATCCATTCTCTCCATATGCCCAAACCATCGCAACACCCTCTGCTCAACTCTATCAGCCATCTCCCGAACAACTCCAGTTCTCCTTTGCACTTCATCATTTCTCACTCGATCCATACGCGTCACTCCACACATACTCCTCAGACACCTCATCTCCATTACATTCAAACTTTTCCTCTCTGCTACACCCATATTCCATGTTTCAGCCCCATATAACGCAGTTGGTACCACAACACCCTCATACAGCCTTCTCTTTACATCCATTCTAAGCGAACGACATCTAAACACTTTTTTCATTCCTCCCAGCACCTTTCCTAATTCATTTATTCTAAACTTCACTTCTGCATCTATTCTTCCATCCACAGCAACATGTGACCCTAGATATTTAAAACACTCTACCTCCTCAAGCAACTCACCATTCAAAACTATATTCATCCCCCTACCTTCTAACAACCTTGAACACTTCATCACTTTACTCTTATTCTCATTTACTTTCAATTTCCTCCTTTCACACACCCTTCCAAACTCCTCTACCAACTGTCTCAATCTCTCCTCTGAATCAGCCACCAGTGCAGTATCATCTGGAAACAGCAGCTGCTTCAGATTCCACTCTCCACCATCAACATTCACCAGACTCAGACCTCCACCTAAAACTCTTGCATTCACCTCCCTTACAACACCATCTATGTAAATATTAACCCGCCCCGTCCCATCGACGTATTGGTACTTTGCAAAATTTTGCATTTGCCAGTCCCGACGACGTTTTTGGTACATCGTGCAATTGCAAGGTCCCTAATTTGCACAATTTTCAATTTCCGCGCTTAATTTTTCGTACGTATACACGGGACACCTTCCTCTATTCCTCTACAAGATGCCAAGCAGGGACAATGCCTTTCACCGCATAACCTCCCCCCCCCCACACACACCATTGTCTCGGCAATTCACCTGTTACCAGTGACCTGGCCAATAAAGACATTCAGGGCCAGAGTGATTCCCCAATCGATGACAATGTGGAAGACAAAGTTTACATAGCATTAGAGGAAGAAACAGTCAGAAATGATGATCAGGTAATGTGGCAAAAGAAGGTCAGGTATGGTGATGAGTTAGTGAGTGAAACAATGCTTATAATGCCTATATTACTGTTTGAAAACTAATATACTCTCGTACTACATATAAATTAGTACCAAGTAAATAAATAAATATCGTTTATGAGTCGTGTGAAATAGTTACCCTCCCATAGAACTCGTTTTCTCTGGTGCCAGCCTGTTAGAAAACCCAGTCAGATAAGGAGGTACTGCTACCTGGATCAAGTATTTTAAGCCTCAGCTGAGCGATTTCTCTATGAAATTTCGATGTTTCTCACCAAAAGCGGAGGTTTTAGCCAAAAAAAAAAAAAATCAAAAATACATCGGGATTGGGGGGTGTCGGAGGTGCGAAATAGCTCGGGATGTGACGGGTTAAACAACCAAGGCGACATCACACATCCCTGTCGCAACCCCACTCTCACAGGAAACCAATCACTCACAGCATTTCCCACTCTTACACACGCTCTACTAATTACATAAAAACTTTTCACCCCTTTTAGTAACCTACCATCAAGTTCATACAATCTTAAAACAGTCCACAAAGCCTCCCTATCAATTCTATCATACACTTTCTCTAAATCCAAGAATGCCCAAAACACATCTTTGCCTTTTGCTAAATACTTTTCACACACTTGTCTCACAGCAAAACACCTGATCCACGCATCCCCTCCCTCTCCTAAAACCAAATTGCTTATCACCAATCACTCCCTCTGTACCCTCTCTAACTCTCATAATTAACACTCTACAATAAACTTTACCTACAACACTCAACAGACTTATAGCCCTAAAGCTAGTACATTCATACTTATCACCCTTGCCTTTATACAACGGGACCACACAAGCACTTGCCCAGTCAATTGGCACCATACCTTTCATGAAGCACACATTCAACAATCTTACTAACCAGTCAACAATTGTCACTCCACCACCCTTCAGGCATTCCACAGCACACCCATCCATACCTGCAGCTTTCCCTGTTTCCATCTCCTTTACTGCCTTCTCCACTTCCTCCTTCGTGATCAAAGAATCATTCAGCTCTCCCAACACATTTGTTCCTTTCACCCTTCCATCCGCCACAATCTCAGCCACCCTTTCCTCCTCTACATTTAACAATCTTTCAAAATACTCTGCCCATCTCTTCCTTACTGCATCCATCTCAATTAACATCCTTCCATCCTCTGCTTTTACTCGTTCTTCCTTCCCAGACTCTCCCTTTCGCACCTTTTTCACCTCCTTCCAAAACATTTTCTTATTCTGTTGAAAATTCTCTGTCAGCCGCCTACACCACCTCTCATCTGCTGCCACTTTAGCATCACGCACAGCCCTTCTCACCCTATTCCTCTTTTCCTTATACGTTTCATATGACATCTCATCCTTCCTCTGCAGTCACACTTCATATGCACGTCTCTTCTCAGCCACAACCATACTTACTTCCTCGCACCACCATTCACTTCCTTTTCTTACACCATAACCCACACGTCTCACACCACACACCTCTTCTGCATGCCCCACCACAGCACTCCTAAACAACTGCCATTCCTCCTCCACACCGCCATTTTCCTGATCTTTCACTGCGTTCCACTCATCTTTCAATTTCTCCTGAGACTCTATCTTTTTCTCTCTTATCCAACTCACTCACTTGCAAAACCTCCCTGCCACACCTAACCCTCCTAGCTCTCACCCATCTCTTACCTACTCTTAACTTTCCCTCCAATGGGTAGTGGTCAGACATACCTCCACTCTCCCCTCTCAGAACTCTCACATCCAACAATCTTTGTATTACATTCCTAGACACAACCACATAGTCCATCAAAGCTCTATAAACAACCCTTCTACCCTCCTGTCTCACCCATGTATACTTATAAATATCTTTCTTCTCAAACAGCGTATTTCCAATCACCATCTCTCGCTCAACACACATCGCTATCATTTGCTCCCCATTTTTATTTCTTCCGGGCACACCATGCATACCAACTACGCCTTCAACTGCTACATTACCCACTCTACCATTCAGATCTCCCATCATGACCACATTCACATTCGCTCCAAAACTCTGCAGACACTCATCAACATCATTCCAGAAAGACTCCCTCTCTCCTTCATCCCTTTCACTACCAGGCCCATATGCACTCACAAACACCCACAACTCACGTTCAAATTTCGCTTTAACCCACATCAGTCTCGATGACATCTCCTTCCATTCAATCACACACTGCTGTACTTCCGGACTCACTAACAGGGCCACACATTCTCTTGCCCTTCCTGTATCAACACCTGACAATCTTCCATTCACACTTCCAAACATAGACTCAGCCTTCCCTTTCATCTTCGTTTCACTCAAAGCTAACACATCCAACTTTCTTTTCAAAAACATTCTCCCAATCTCCTCCCTTTTAGTCTCAATCGTACTACATCCACGCACATTCATAGACCCAATCTTCAGGGTACGGGGATAACTCCATCCCCCATCTCTTTTTAGCAACTAAAAAACAGAGGAGGGGGTCCCTAGTCCCCTCACCCCGCCCTTTTTAGTCGCCTTTTACGACGCGCAGGGAATACGGTGGCAGTATTCTTCCTAACACAACCTGGCCGCAGAGTAGTAGTACCACCCCATAGTGTGGCCAGATTGTGTGGGGACACAATCTGCTTCTTACTTCCTAAAAAGAGACAGACCATTGAGAAAGGGATGGGGAATTGAGTTATCCTCATACTCTGAAGACTGGGTCTATAAATGTGGGTGGCGTTCATGGATTTGGAGAAAGCATGTGATAGAACTGATAGGGAGGCTTTGTGGACTGTTTTAAGATTGTATGGACTTGATGGTACGTTACTAAAAGGGGAGAAAAGTTTTTATGTAAACAGAAGAGCGTGTGTAAGAGTGGGAAATACTGGAGTGTTTGGTTTCCTGTGAGAGTGGGGCTGTGGCAGGGATTTGTGATGTCGCCTTGTTTGTTTAATATTTATATGGATGGTGTTGTAAGCGAGGTGAATGCAAGAGTGTTAGGTGGAGGTCTGAGCCTGTTGAATGTTGATGGTACAGAATGAAATCTGAAGCAGCTACTGTTTGCAGATGATACTGCACTGGTGGCTGATTCAGAGGAGAGACTGAGACAGTTGGTAGAGGAGTTTGGAAGGGTGTGTGAAAGGAGGAAATTGAAAGTAAATGAGAATAAGAGTAAAGTGATGAAGTGTACGAGGTTGGTAGATGGGAGGAGGATGAATATAGTTTTGAATGGTGAGTTGCTTGAGGAGGTAGTGTTTTAAGTATTTAGGGTCACATGTTGCTGTGAATGGAAGAATAGATGCAGAAGTGAAGTTTAGAATGAATGAAGCAGGAGAGGTGCTGCGAGGAATGAGAAAAGTGTTTAGATGTCGTTCACTTAGAATGGATGTAAAGAGAAGGCTGTATGAGGGTGTCATGGTACCGACTGCGTTATATGGGACTGAAACATGGAATATGGGTGTAGCAGAGAGGAAAAGTTTAATGTAATGGAGATGAGGTGTCTGAGGAGTATGTGTGGAGTGGCGCATATAGATTGAGTGAGAAATGAAGTGCGAAGGAGAACTGGTGTTGTTCGGGAAATGGCTGATCGAGTTGAGCAGAGGGTGTTGCATTGGTCTGGACGTGTGGAGAGAATGGAGAATGAGCGATTGATGAAAAAGATAACTAGGTCTGATGTGAGAGGTGTAAGGCTGAGAGGAAGACCACGAATAGGATGGATGGACTGTGTGAAGAAAGCGTTGGATGCAAGAGGGATGTCTGTTGGGTAAGGAAGAGTGGCTGTGCATGACAGAAGTGAATGGAGAGAAATTGTGAATGAATAAATGATGACGCAGCCCTGAGGTGGATATTCTCCCGCATTTGTCTGATCAGCTGATCAGGTCAGGTGCGGGTAAGGGTATAGGTCTATTATGATGTGGAAGGGGTAAACCAGCTCTGCTGTCTGGCCCTGCTGCAGATGTCACTGATTGCACTGTACTGTTCACCCCCGTGCGGTGTGGTGCGGTGAGGATCCGTCCGTTCTCCCCTTTGGGGCTAAGATGCGAATGAATGTGTTTGAGTGGATGAGTGAAATGGGAGTGTGTCGTCCTGTCTCGGCTACCTCCATCTCCTTGGGGGAAGCAGCTTAGGTAAATAGATATAGACAGATAGCTGCAATCAAAACACACTTGGCTAAACCTGTAGCACTGAGATACAAGCTGTTTTCCTTTTTTCCACACACTATGTTATTGAAAACAACGCTCCAGTCCCCATCTCTACTTATGTTTTCATGAGATCCTTTTACAGTAGTCTCCCATACACACACGAAAGGGCGAACGAAAATATTACTTTGCTCGATGTGTGTGTATGGCTGTGTGATAATAATAGATGGCACTCGCAGCAAGTAAACAAACCTGTGAAAAGGATTTTGGCGAAATTCTGAATTATCTAGCAAGCTGCCACTCTCCAGCCATGTCATAGTGCTATAGTAAGCCCTAGTCTTTAGTACAAAGCAACGTGGGAAGGCCTTTTAGACTTTATCATTAGTATTAATATAAAAACCCCACTAACCTCCAGTTGGAAATTCTCGTGTCTGTGAATGCACAGTGCGAAGAGCATGATACGTACCGGTAGTATTGTCATGGGTACATCACTCTGCCCAAGCACATGCACCAACTCCACTCCACTGGCGAAGGTGTTGTCAGCGTTCTGAATGGTGCCCTATTAGGGCTATGTAGAATACTCTGGACCTGCCACCCTCACTGATCTTGAGGTCAACCCAGCACTCGGTAACAATGACATCCCATCTCAGGAAGCTTGGCCCCACTTGACCTTCATAGACACCAGGACTCCACACCTATTGCAGTCGTGGTGACTCCCAAACTGCCTCAACCTGTAGCTGCCAATCATGTCACCCAGGCTCCGTCTGCACCAAATGCCCCATGGAATATGCTTCAGGTATCAAGAGTGAACTATCATCTGCTGCTGCATAAACATCGAAGTGCAATGAGACTTCCTTCTCAATACAAGGTTCCTGATCACTTCCTCCCTCGCCTCACTCCTCAGAAGACACCTCCCCATCCTGCATCAGTTCCTCCAGCATTTTTGATCCCCAAGTTGAGTATGTCAAACTCCTCTTCAAAGAGTTTCCAACTCGATATGAAGCTTCCCTGGCTATCTGAGGTAAGGAAGACATTCCATCTTGATCAGGAGTTAGCTGAGGTCAAGATGTCTGCTGTCACCTTCTGCTTCCTCTAAATCTCAAGACGACATTATGGACAACATAGACAGGGTCATGAGTGATGAGTTCCTGTCCTTGTTCCTGAATGTTCAGGACTCAGTCGACAGGTCCTGTAAGTTCCCAACAGACCTAATCACCTGCTACTCTGTCGGCATTGACCCTTTCTTAGCCAAGGAACTCCCTGGAATCTACAATGCTCGTTTTCATCAAAATGGGGTACCCATCAACTAACTTGTCACCTAGAGTCTCCCAGACTCTCCTCCCCATTTATCAATCTCAGCTTCCTCCCTTGTCTCCCATCCTGTGAGCTACGCAGAGTGAAGGACGAACAGCTGTGGTGCTTCAAATGCTGGGGAGTTGGACATAAATCACGCTACTGCTCTGCCTAGGAGAAGTGTGCATGGTATGATGCCAACCATGCTTCCTGGACTTGCCCATATCGCACCTCTTCACCACCCTCCACTGCTGCTACTATTTCTACTTTGGAACTGCTACCCTTACTGCACTGGACACCTCGCAGCGATGTCCTCATTGTTATAAGCCAGGAGCCAATGTGTGGCATGGTTTTTCCAAATGCTAAGGCCCTGCCATGACTCTTAGAGTAGCATTTCCGCTCGCACCACCACAACTGCCACCACCACTGGACACTGCCACCTCACGTGCCTCTTCTTCCACTCCCAGTTCTGCACAAGTACTTGCCCTCCAGAAAGCTGTTGCCTCTCTGATGTCTCAGTGCACAGTGTTTGCAGCACGTTTTGATGCCAATGAGGCACACACCGATGGCCTGGTCAGTCATTGCACAAGCACCAATAGCACACTCACTTCTATTGTTGAGTCTCATCAGGTTATCATCATTATTGTCACCACCCTTACCGAGAAGGTGGATGCCATCGCCTATCGCCTTGAGAGGATCAGTTATTTATTGACAACAAACTCCTTGCATGCTACACCACAAAGCAGTGCTCATGCTACCTCCTCATCCCTGCCTTACGCCTGGAAACCTAAACGTAAAATTCACTAACTGAATGCCACTTCATGTTATCTCTTGGAATCCCCATGGAATCAGAAGTCAGTTGAAACTTGCAACACTCAACAAGTATGTATGTCGCCATCACCCACATGTTACATTCATTCAAGAAGCTTTCGTTGGCAATCCTCTACCTGGGGAAGAGGCTTCCTCACTTACTGGCTTAGTATGTTCACCTCACTAGGAATTGTCTCATTAGTTACATTCATTCCTCCATACCACATCAACATCTCCACTGCTCTGTAGATGACATGACCTTTCAACTTTTTTAGTTTACAGTGGGAGATGGTAGGATCCGCTTATGTAAGGTCTATTCTGACCCTGGAAGGATTAATCTCCATGCTCTCCCTACTACAGTTTGTTGCATGATCTACACATGTGACTTTAATGTCTGACATCCTGCTCTGGGTGACCTCTCTCCTACTCCAAACCTCAATGGGCCTCCTCTCCTTGAATACATCCGCCACAACCAAGTCACACACCGGGACACTGGTGGTGCCATGCACATTCATGGATGCCCTCTTCTTCACATCATAACATCCAAGCTAGTGCCATCCCAGGTCAGGATCTCTTCCATCCTTACCCTCTTCTCAGACCACTTTCCCCTCAAACTCCACTACTCTCTCCCTGCTGGTCCTTCCCCTCTTCACATTTCCACATGCATTACTAATCCTCTTAAGTACTGCCTTATGTACTATCTATCTATCTATCTATTGCCAGACGCCATTATCGCTTAAAAAAGTATCCTCACTAAAATGACGCGAGTCATTATGACAGAATGGATGATGGAATATAGCATACCAACACTGTTCGAATCACTCTACTCATAGTGGAGTCCAGCATGAACATGAGTAAGGATACTTTTTTGAGCTATACTACATCTCATACATTACCAACCTCCTTCCCTCATTTGATTTACACTCACCTAATAACTTGTATTCCTCCCTGGTAAACTCCACACATGACTTCCACAGCCATTGTGTTACAAGACCACACATTAAAAGTTGCCCTGAAGCTCATACTTGGACACTTGATCAGCACATCCTCCGAACAGAACGGAAGGTGGTGGAAGATGGTCTGTCCATCCAGAGGCAACCAACAGCTTGCCAGCTGCACCAGCACCAGGCATCAAGAGACAATCTAATTACCCTTACTGAATCCTGGTGGAAGTTCACAAATAGCATCAACCATCAAATGGGTGTTGGATCCATGTGGCGTCTAATAATCAGAGTTGTCAGGAAAAAGCCCTCCAATGCTCTCCACCACAGTCCCATTGAGTATGCACAAGATTTTATTAATACACGATCTGAAAAACAACAAGAACGCAACCTTCCCGCACATATTGAAGATGCACCCTCCTCCCAGCAAAATGTCCACATTCTCTGTCTGATGGCTGCATTGCTGAAGGCAGATGATGAAGATGAAGTGCTGATAGCTGAGGACAAATTGCAATGTTCTGCCAATGGGAGTAAGGGGACAGCGCCTTGGGATGACGGTATTGCTTACCCTGTCCTTTTTCCAACTCCTGAAAATCACTGGCAACCCCCTGCTACAGCTCTACAATCTTTCCTTCCGTGAGGGATATGTGTATGATGCCTGGACCTCCAACATGATTGTGCCCATTCTGAGACCTGGTACTGACCAGTTCAGACCTATTTCCCTCACTTCCTCTATCAGCAAGGTGCTCGAATGTATCTTCCTTACCCGTCTGATATTTCGGCTGGAGAACAAGCTTTTACTCAGATTGTACGGTTTTCTGCCACATAGAAGTACACACCACTGTCTAATGGAACTCTACCCACTTCTCAGTCCCAGCGGTGTTGTAGCACTCACTGATCTTAAAAGTGCCTTTTTTGTTCTGCATCCTCCTACTTTCTCTATACTCATTTCAAAGCCAAAGGTGGCTGTTGTGTATATATACGCAACGACTTATCTTGCTCTCGTGTTCCTGAACTCGATTCTTCTGAATTCTCTACACTCTAGCTTCGGCTTTCCTGTCATTCTCTGACTGAATATATCTGTGCTGTTTACTTATCCCCTAATTCTACTGACTATCAAAAATTCTTCGACTATCTTACTTCTATGATGGAACACATTCTATCCATTTCTCCTTTCTCTGAAATCTCCATTCTGGGAGATTTCAATGTTCACCACCACCTTTGGCTCTCCTCTCATTTCACGGATCCACCTGGTGAACAAGCCTATATCTTTTCTATCCTTAATGACCTAGAGCAGCTTGTAAAGCACCCTACCCGTATCCCTGACCGCCTTGGAGAGAGCTCCAACATACTTGACCTCTTCCTCACAACTAATCCTTCTGCTTACTCTGTTAATCTTTTCTCTCCGTTGGGCTCCTCCGATCACAACCTTATTACCTTAACCTGTCCTATCACCTTGGTATGGCCTGTGGACCCTCCAGGGAAACGTCGTCTGTGGCATTTTGGAGCTGCGGACTGGGAGGCCCTCAGGCAGTACTTCTTTGATTTTCCCTGGAATGATTATTGCTTCCATGGCCGTGAGCCATCTGAGTGTGCCGTGCGCATTATGGAGGTTATTCTCTCGGGCATGGAAGCATACATTCCTTTCTCATATCTTCTGACTAACGCAAGAAAGCCTTGGTTTAATCACGTTTGTTCTAATGCTGTCCGCAACAAGGAGAGGGCCTACAAAAGGTACTGGAGCCAACTCACCCCTGAATCACACCATCTTTACGTTTCTGCCCGGAATCGTGCTAAGTCTGTCCTTCACTCAACAAAAAATAATTTCATCCATACTAAATGCTCTCAACTCTCCAACTCGAATTCTTCCCGCTCCTTCTGGCACCTTGCCAAAAATCTTTCTAACAACTTTACCTCATCATCCTTCCCTCCTCTTTTCTACTCTGATGGTTCCGTAGCTATTTCTTCTACTGATAAAGCAGATCTCTTCACACAGACTTTCTCCTCCAATTCCACCTTAGACGATTCCAGTGCTGTTCCTCCATCACTTCCCCCTCTGACTTCCTCATGGCTGACATTAAAATTTCTTCAGTTCATGTATTTTCTGCCATCACTGGCCTCAGTACTAACAAGGCATATGGGCCTGATGGGGTCCCTCCTGTTGTTCTCAAGAACTGTGCTTCTGTGCTTACACTCTGCCTAGGCAAACTCTTTCGCCTTTGTCTGTCAACTTGTACCTTTCCTTCTTGTTGGAAGTTTGCTCTCATTCAGCCAGTCCCAAAGAAGGGTGACCACTCCCAACCCTCCAACTATCGTCCAATTGCTTTAACGTCCTGTATTTCAAAAGTTTTTGAGTCAATTCTCAATAGAAAAATTTTAAGGCATCTTTCCTATCACAACCTTCTTTCCGATCGTCAGTATGGGTTCCGTCAGGGGACGCTACACTGGCGATCTTCTCACCTACCTTTCAGACCCCTGGTCATCCTCCTTTCGGGACTTTGGCGAAAGCTTTGCCATTGCACTTGACATCTCAAAGGCTTTCGATCGAGTCTGGTATAAATCTTTAATTTCCAAACTGCCCTCCTACAGTTTCTATCCTTCTATCTGTGCCTTCACCGCTAGCTTCCTTTCTGGTCGTTCTATAGCCGCTGTTGTAGATGGCCATCGTTCTTCTCCTACATCTATCAACAGTGGTGTACCTCAGGGCTCTGTCCTATCACCAACTCTCTTCCTTTTATTCATCAACGATCTTCTAAGCTGTACATCTAACCCTATCCACTCATACGCTGATGACTCCACCCATCACCTTTCCATTTGGTTCCCGCAATGCCCACCTCAACAGTTACTTCAACAAACAAGGGATGAGGCTATGGCACACCTAATGTCTGACTTGGCTCGTATCTCTGACTGGGGTAAAAATAATATGGTTGTTTTTAATGCATCTAAGACTCAGTTCTTACACCTATCAACCTGACAAAATCTTCCACAAGTATACCCACTAATGGTTACTAATATTCAGCTTAATCCTGCATCATCCTTGAACATGCTTGGGGTTTCATTTACTCGGGATTTTTCTTGGAAAGATCATATTACATCTCTTGTAAAATCTGCTTCCAAGAGATTGGGTGTGCTAAGCCGACTCCGCTCTTTCTTTACCCCTGCACAATTGTTGACTCTAGACAGGGGTTTTATCCGCCCCTGTGTGGAGTACAACTCTCATGTGTGGGGAGGCTCCCCACATACAGCTTTTCTCAGTAGGGAGGAGTTTAAGGCTTTTCGTCTCATTAACTCTCCTCATCTTACTGACTCCCTTCAACCTCTGTCTCTTCGCCGCACTGTTGCATCTTTATCTCTTTTCTATCACTACTTTAATGGTCACTGCTCCTCTGAACTCTCTGCTTGCATTCCTCCACCTCTACGACGGGCGCGTAGCACCCGTCTGGCAGCAAACTCTCATCCCTTTTCTGTCCAACTCTCTAATGCAAGAGTTAACCGTTACTTCCAGTCTTTCATTTATGCAACAGGTCAGCTCTGGAACTGTCTCCTTCTGTCTGTATTTCCTGCTGCCTATGATCTCCAGTCTTTCAAACACAGTGTGTCCAGGCATCTCAAAATGATCGGATCTTGAATTTGGCTCTCTATTGTATTTTGTTTTTATCTTGGAGGGAACTGTTACTGCGGGCTTATGGCCTTTGGTTCCTTCTTCCTCGCATTAAAAAAAAAAAAAATCCTTTATCAGTTGTTGGAATTTGGTGTCCAAAGAAACCTCTTGAGATGGATACGAGGTTACCTCCAGAACAGAACCTTGTGTGTCCTTTTTAATGGTGCTTGTAGCTCCTCAAAGGCCTTGGAACTCGGCAATATCAAGATGGTGTTCTAACCCCATTTATTTTTAATGTCCTTATGTACCGGATGCTCTCTCTTTTTCCACAAATTCCCAGAACCACTGTTACCTGTTACACGATGATATCTGCATTCACTCCAGCTCTACAGAAGATCTTGAATGCTTCCTTTAGTCATTCTATCAATCCTCTTCCATTTGTGTCCTCATTCTCTCCCCACAAATTATTAAATCTTCTCTCCCCACAACCCAGGTATGCTTACAGAATTCACTTCAGGAAATAGTGCATTCCTCTTGTGCAGGCAGTACCTTTATCTGGGTTCATGTGTACGGATTACCCCAACCATACCTGCAAGACAGCATGTTCATCCCATCGTCTGAGTCCTCCTAGATCGGCTGCAACAGTGATTAATACCCCTGAAGTGGTTCACCAATAATGCTGCAGGAATCTATCCCTGTGGCCAGAACTATCTATATTGTATTCATAAGGTCAGTTGTCGATTACCTCTCCCCTGGTCTCAGGCAGCCCTTTAAGACATCGTTAGAACACATTGAATAATTTTAGAACAAAGTAATGAGATACATCCTGGGCTGTCCTATTTCCACTAGGATAGTTAACATGCAAACTGAACTCAGTCTTCCCCCTCCCCCTTTTGTTGATAGAAAATACGCCAATGTCTCTTACTTCATTGTCAAATGCCTTCACTCTGCCCATCTTGCCCCTCATTATTCTCGTGTCATCAGAATTTCATTTGACTCTGTTGCACTTCGACCTTTACTTTGGCCCAGCATCCACATCCTCGTTAATACAGCCTGTTCCATCCTACAAAGGCTTGATATTTATGTCCCCATGGCAGAAGTGGCTCATGGTCCACCTCCCTGAAGGATTCCTATCTTGAAGTCTGCTTTACGCCTTCCTTCAAGGCAGACCTACAACTCTTCCAGAAACAACTAGCTCTGGAGACCATCGCGTAAGTGTCTTCCATAATTCCGAATGTGCCATCTACTCAGCCGATTTGGACCCACAGGAGGGAGGCTGGGTTGGCCATAGAATACTGAACTCGTCTAGCTCTACCTACTGCGAGCTACAGAGACTCTTGCATGCAGTTATTCTCCTCTCTCAGGGAAGACTGAATGGTGTAGTTGTCTGTGACATTCAGTCTGCCCTTCATGCCATATCGTCTCCAGAACGCACATGCCGCACCTTAGTTCAACAAATCTTATGTCAGCTAGCTTCAGCTCATGAAAATTCTTGTAACATACAGTTATTGTGGATTCCCTAGCATGTTGGAATTGCAGCCAATGACACTGTTGATCTCCTCACGAAAAATACCTGTGGACTGCCTCTTCCTGATGATGCTACAGAGGAGCTCTTCTCCCTACACTCCATGGACCCCTGGTTCGCAGGCACAGTGTTGTGTCTACCCAACTTCGGTTAGGACGTCTCTCTGTCTGGCAAGTCACTGAGGTTGAGGACGTGCCTTACTTCTCCTGCAAACTATGTGACCGTCCAACCTGCAGCATTAGTGCCTTGAGTGTCCATCAGTCAGGGACCCATTGCCTCAGGGACTGTCCCTGGCTGATATATGTAATTATCTACTCACAGACAATCACTTAGATATCATTCTCGCTCGACACCCACAGTTTGGCGGATGCTAACGACTGGATTGTAAACTCCGATATACCTGTGTAAGAAAACAGTGTACCCTGCAAGACACGAGTTCCTGTGTACATAATACTTTGGTGGATGCAAACTCCTGTACTGTAAACTCCAGTATATCCATGTAACAAAACAAAGTGCCTTGCGAGATGCAAGTTCCTCTGTACATAATACTGTGGTGGATGCTAACTCCTGTTTTGTAAATTCCAATACATTTATGTAACAAAGAGTTCGTATGAAACATGAGTTCCTCTTTACATAATACTTTACCTCATGGCCCTGTTACTTAGTACTTCCCTAATTGCTTGTAATAAATTGATTAAGACAAACAGCCTGTGTGTGCGCATGTCTGATTCATTGTAGTTGTCGTTGTCTGTGTGCGCCTATGTCTGTCTCACTGCATGTGTTTGTGTGTCTGTATGTAAGAATGTGTATATGTGTGTGTGTGTGTGTGTGTGTGTGTGTGTGTGTGTGTGTGTGTGTGTGTGTGTGTGTGTGTGTGTCTGTCTGTCACGCGGGGATGTAAATTTAAGAATTAAAAATACTTGATATTGCTTGAAAGTAGAGACAAGGAATTAACTTGTGAAAATCAAGTAGCAAGTTTTACTTTATGCCGGTTTACTTCGCCGATTCTCTAAGGATGAGAATTTATAAACTTTCTCAACAGTACACAGCAGAGACTAATTTCACACGAGCACTGATTGTTAGTACTGTTAGCCCGTTGAGAAAGTGACTTCACCCCTGACAATCAATAACTAATGCTAATAATAATGGACAGGTTCTTGCCGGTGCTTAACTCCAGGCTGGCACAACGGATTTGGGTTTGATACAAAGGAACTGGCCTAAGTACCAGTTATGAATAATGTAAGGAGTTTGTGCAATCTAGGAGCAGCAAACTAAAGTAAACTTAATGTGGAAAAATAAAACACGATTCTAATTACATTAAGCTCAAAGAAAAGAACTGTAAAGTTATTGATTACAATAAGATAAATTTATGTTATATGAGTCTCAAAATGAATTAAAAAAAGGGAATTCACAGTCACAGAGGGACTCATGAATTCAAATAACAAAGGAAATACACTCACTCGCTCATTCAAAAGCTAATCAGACTTAAGCCTAGAAAAACGAACGGAAATACTGGTCAGTGGAGGCAATGGAGCTGAAGCTACGAAAGACTGGGTGTTTGCATGTCGAACACCAAGCGCTGCTATTTGCTGCTAAGCTCACTTCACCGATCACCATCTAGGTGGAGATCCAGGAAATCGCTGTACAACGGAGATGCTGCTCTCTTCGCTGGGCACAAACAATCCTACTCTCGAGGCGATCCAAAGCTGAGTTCAAACTGGGGAAGGTGTGAGAGATGACCATATTCACAGGAAGTACGTGTGACCTAACTTCAACGGTCAACAGAGAGATATACACACGCAATAAAATCACTCAGTGAAAGGACTGTCATGCACAGGAATGGTTGCTTATGAAACAGTGACAAATGTTCTGAAAAACATCCCGATCGAAGTGCATACAAGGATGGTTGAACTGAGTGATGCCCAGTGGGAATTCCACTAGAGTTCGTGGTTTTTTCACCAAAGTACAATGTCACGAATTTGTATAAATACACTATTGCGCGAATTCGTGACAGTGTCATTTCTGTGTGTGTCTGTGTGCTTGCGTGTCTGTCTGTGAGTCCATGTGTCTGTGTGTGAACTCTCGCACTCACACGTCATGTGTGTGTGTGTGTGTGTGTGTGTGTGTGTGTGTGTGTGTGTGTGTGTGTGTGTTTCTCAGTGATTTTGTCTTACTAGCTCTGTCTGTCTGTCTGTCTGTCTCTGTCTGTCTGTCTGTCTGCCTGTCTCTCTCTCTCTCTCTCTCTCTCTCTTTTCTGTGTGTGTGTGTGTGTGTGTGTGTGTGTGTGTGTGTGTGTGTGTGTGTGTGTGTGTGTTGGAGTCAGTTGGGTGGGTGGGTGGGGTGAATGAGGTTGGATTGGTGAGTATGATGGTCAGGTGCATCGCCAGGATGGGTGGGCAGGATGGTTGGTATGGGTAGGGTGGGTTGGATGTGCAGAGTGGGTGGGTCGTATGGACTGCTGGGTCTGTGAGTGAATGCGTGTGCTGGGCTGGGTGAGTAGTTGGGTCAGTGGGTGGTCCGGGGGGGAGGCGGTAGGTTAGGTTTGAATGGGGTAAGTTTGGTGGATGTGTGGAGTTCGAATGGGTGGGTGGGATGTTGAGGTAAATTGGGGTTAGATAAGAAGAGCAGTTGGACTTGTGGATTGGCGGGTGGGTCTGAGGAAGGAGTGGGTGGCTAGGATGGGTGGATTCTCAAGGCAAGGTGGGTGGGCAGGATGGATGAGTATTCAGGGATAGGTGGGTCGGTACAGTGGGAGGGTTGGGTGGACATATGTGATGGATGGCATTGTTGAGTGAGCATGGTGAGTGGCATTCGCAGGTGGAGAAGGTGGGTGACCGGGGTTAGTGGGCAAGTTTCCTCGTCGAAATGTGTGGGTCGCCATGGTGTGTGGTCGGCAAGGTAGCTGAGAAAGTTGCATGGCCAGGGTGCTCTGGGTGGGTTGTTGGTTTGGTGGATTATGTGACTGCATGGATTCAGGGTTTGTAGATGAGTAGGTGGATGTGTTGGGTTGCATTGTTAGGTGAGCTTGGTGGGTGGCATTCGTGGGTGGGCAGGGTGGATGGCCGGGATCGGTGAGCTGAGTGGGTCACACAGGTGGCTGGGAAGGGTGAGTGGCCGGGGTGGGGTGGTATCGGTGGCTTGTGTTAGATGGGTTGAGTGGGTAGGTGGATGAGTGGGTGGGTGGATATGTGATTTCCTAGATGACAAGGAAGGAGTGGGATTTATATGCCTAGTAATCATACAACTTGTCACTGTTACTTGGATTTTAGTTTATCTAATATACTACAGCAGTAGGCGTGTGTGTGTGTGTGTGTTCTTACCTAATTGGTCTTACCTAATTGTATCTTTACAGGAATGAGTCAAGCTCGTACTGTCCCGTGTCTTAAACCATATTTATCGTACATATCCTTAAATTTGTGAATTGTTTTGGCACACACTATTTCATTCGGTAGTGCATTCCATTGATCAATTGCTCTGTTTGGGAAACTGAATTTCATTACGTCTTTATCACCTCTCTTCTTATGCAGTTTTTTGCAGTGTCCTCTTGCTGATGCTTCTCCATGTGTTAAGTAATCAGTTATGTCTATTTTCTCCTTCCCTGATATGCACTTATATAGCATTATCATGTCACCTCTTTTCCTTCTCTCCTGTAGTGTTGGTAGATTCAGTTTATTTAGTCTTTCTTCGTAGCTTAGGTCCCTTAAGCTTGGTATCCATCTTGTAGCGGCCCTTTGAACTTTTTCAATCTTGTCTATGTGTTTTTTGAGATGAGGACTCCAGACTACTGATGCATATTCCAGGGTTGGTCTAATGAATGATGTTATTATCCTTCTTAGTATGTCTTCATTTATGTATGTGAATGCTATTCTCATTTTTGCAAGCAGTGTATGCATGTTCCATACCTTCTCGCTGATGTGGTCAGCCAGAGATAGTCTGTTATTGATAATCACACCTAGGTCTTTCTCTCTTTCTGATGTGTATAGGGTTTTATTTCCTAACTTATAATCCCAATCAGGTCTTTTTCCACTTTTACCAAACTTGATTACATGACACTTGTCCACATTGAATTCCATTTGCCATGTACTACTCCATTCAAGAAGTTTATTTAATTTTTCTTGTAGCTCTTTACAAGAGTCTGGGTTAGTAATTCTCCTTTTGTATTTTTGCATCATCTGCAAACATATTCAGATAGCTCTCATTTCCAGTGTTACTGTTTATATCATTTATATACACTAAAAACATGATTGGTGCCAGCACTGAGCCCTGTGGTACTCCACTAGTCACTTCTTTCCATGATGAGTAGTTTCCTCTTAGTACTGTTCTCATTTCTCTTTTTATGAGAAAGTCTTGCGTCCAACAAAACAGTTTGCCTCGAATTCCTCCTTGATGGTACAGTTTCCATAAAAGTCTTTGGTGTGGTACTGTGTCAAAAGCTTTCTTGAAATCTAAATAGATACTGTCCACCCATCCTTCCCTTTCCTGTACTGTGTTTGTTACTCTGTCATAGTAGCTCAACAGATTAGTAACACATGATTTTCCTTTTCTGAAACCAAACTGTCTTTCTGTTATCATACTGTGTTCTAGATGATTTACCCGAGCTTTTCTTATAAGCTTTTCTAATACCTTGCATACAACACTGATCAGTGATACTGGTCGGTAGTTGAGTGGATTTTGTCTATTTCCTTTCTTGAATAAGGGGACAATATTTGCTTTTTTCCAAATATCAGGTAGTTTACCTTGACTCAAGGATTTCTTGAAAATTAAAAATAATGGTTTACTTAACTCCTTTGCACATTCTCGTAATACCCAACATGAAATTTCATCAGGACCACTTGCTTTTCCTCTGTCTAATCTACTTAACTTCTCCTGTATTACTTTTTCTGCTATTTGTATATCTGGTAGTATGTGTGGACATGCATGTTCCACATAGTCCCTCTCAAAATTTTTTTCTTCTGTAAAAACTAATTGGAAATTCTTATTTAGTGCTTCACAAATATCTTTCTCTTGTGTATAAGTGATTCCCTCGTCCGTAATGGATTGTATTATATCTTTTACTTTGGTTTTGCTTCTGATGTAGCTGTAAAACAGCTTTGGTTGATCACTACTTTTATTTATTATATCCTCCTCAAACTGTTTTTGGGCTTCCCTCCTTATTCTTCTATAATTGTTTCTTGCCTGTTTGTAATTATTATACGCCCTTTCACTATTGTGTCTTCTGTATCTATTCCACAACAAATCTCTTCTTTCTTTTGATTTTTTACATTCTGTATTGAACCATTTCTGTATTTTCCTATCTGCTTCTTTGTGCTTTGGGATGTACTTCTGGACTCCTATTTCATAAAATTCACAGAATTTTTTATATACGGCATTTATATCTTGTCCTCTAAGCTCATTTTCCCAATCAACTTCTAAGAAATACTTCTTTAGGTCTTGATAATTTCCCTTTTTATAGTTTAGGCTCTTTTTGTAACTGTCATTGCTGTTAACTATGTCATATGCTATCCTGAAGTTATAATCTAGTACTGCATGATCGCTTTTGCTGAGTGGAGGGTGATATATTAAACTGTCAATATCATTTTCTTGCCTAGTAAATATTAGATCTAGCACTGAAGGTACATCAAGTCCTCTTTTTCTGGTGGTTTCCCTCACATGTTGCGTTAGGAAAAACTCTTGCACGAGATCCAGGAGCTTTTGGTCCCAACAGCTTTCTTGACTAATTATATCTAGAGTATTCCAATTTATATTTGTATTAAAATCCCCAGTTAGTATAATTCTTTCCGATTTCTCTTCCATTTTATGTAGTAATGATCTTAAACTCTGAATTGTACTCTCTGCCAGGTCCTCATATTCATCTCTTTCCCATGTGTTTGATCTGGGTGGCATGTACAAATTGGCTACAATTACTTTCCCTTCAGATGTGTTGATCCCTACTGCAATCAGTTCTACTTGTGATGGTATATCTAGTTTTATTTCATTGACTTTTAGATTTTTCTTAGTTAATATTATAATTCCTCCTCCTTTTTTTAAATTTCTGTCTCTTCTCCATATATTGTATTCCTCTAAGTTTAGTATGTCATTGGATATCCTTGGTGTTAATTTTGTTTCAGTTTGGCATATTATTTGTGGTTCATTTTCTCTGACATAATCATTCATCTCTAGTAATTTAGATACCATTCCATCCACATTTGAGTACATCAACTTTATCATCTTGTCTAAATACTTGTCATGACATGGTTTTACTACCTTCCTCCTTTTTATTCCATCCTGTTTGTGTACCACTTTCGTACCTGTAATCCTATTACTTCGTAAAAAAATTTCTTCTTCTCCTCTTCTGTTCTTCCCTCATTTTTTGTTTTTGCTTCCTCCCTTTTCTCTTTCAGTAATTCCAGTTCCTCTTGTGTTAGGCATCTTTTTATCCATACATTTTTGAACTCCTCTTTTAAGATTCTTTGCATTTTTTAGTATCTCTTCCACAGTGTTTACACTCTGGAAAGTCACCTTTAGAGGTCTTGTCTTGCTTTTCTCGTATTTCCCTAACCTTTTGTGTTCCTCTATGTCTTTAGTACAGATTTTCTCTGATACTTCTTTCAGTAAGCTCATTACATTTGCCATCTCCTTTTTGTCTCTTGTGATCTTGTTTTTTACTTCTTCCTCTTCTATACCAGTGATTACTATAGATTTGTTTATTGACTAACTTTGGATTGTTTTGGATTATTCTTTTCCCTTCCTTTTTAATGCTTTTTTCCTCCACCCTTGTTTCTAAATCTTTCTTTACTTTCACCATTTCAGCATACGTGGTTTCCGCATCATTTTTGTAGCTTTGCACAGCTTCATTCACTTGTGTTATCTTCTCCTCAATATCACTGCTTTGGTCTATAAGACTGCTTACTTGCCTAATTGTCTCTGTGTCATTTTTGAACTCTTCCATAACACTCTCGTGATTGACTACTGTACTTGCCATTTCACTCATTTTCTTCCTAAGTGTACTCAGTTCCACTGTTAGTTCACTGATGGTTGTGTCTTTCTTGTTGGCCTCCCTTCCTAGTTTTTCTATTTCTTCCTTTTGCAAGTGCATCTGCTTATTTATTTCATCAATTTCATTTTTGAAAGTCATTTCTAGTTTTTGTACACGTTCAACCAGTCTATTGCGAGTCTCCACTTCAACCAGTTCTTGGTAGAAATCATCATTTTGCTTTCTACCTTTATCCCTTTTCTTTTCCAAATTTAAGTACAGAGTATGTACTTACATTCCCCGTGCTACTGTAGTCTAAACAAACCTCAGCTGACTCAGTGCATTCTTTTGTCTTGGTTCTGTTTTCTGTTTGAACAAGTCTTGTTCAAACTTTTTTTTTTCTTTTAATAATGAAAAATCATTTAGTCTAACCTGGTACAGAGCTTGACTCATACAAAGATACTAATTTAGGTAATGCCACTGGCCGTGTTGGTTCGGTACGGAGCGCCGATGTCGCACGTCTGCCTCGATTGACTCCTTCTGTGTGTGTGTGTGTGTGTGTGTGTGTGTGTGTGTGTGTGTATTTTGGGCAGCAGAAACTACACTTTCAAATCGCACCAAAATTGGCACAAAAATCGCAAAACATTCGCTGATGTGAGAAAACTTTGTTCCATCACGATTGAAAAACTTTTACTATATTTAATGAGCAATCACATTTTGATAAAAAAACGCTGCTCCAGTAGCCCGGCATAGGATCTCCGATGAATTTTTTTCCCCACAGGTATAACTAAAATATATTATAGCAGTGCAAGAGCCCTCTGCAGGAGCAAGTCCGAAGGGCCCACGAGCACTTGTCATTTCTAAGAAGTTGCATTATTATTTGGATACCAAACTTCAAACTCCGTACATCTGGGTCATTCTATTGAAATCTGTTAAAACTTCAATATAATTACTTCCCATTGAACTGAAGGTGGATTTATACAAGTAAAAATACACTTAAAATTAGAATAAATTAACCCCTATGTCATAAAAAGGACTTTGTAACTCCTTTGTAGTTACCAAATGTCATAAAAGACTTTGTAGTTACTTGTAGTGGAGTTATATATATATTAGACTTGTGAACGAGCGGTTGTTATACTTGAGTAGCTTTGTAAGTAGATAATCTTCTTTCCCATTTGTCGTGCAATGACAGGAGAGGTAAAGAATAGTATGGGACTATTTTTATTTGTCTTGGAAATATTAACAAGTCTCTCACACAGAGCGAAGTATAAAGTAGAGTCCCGCTAGCTATCTCTCTGTCTCGCTCTCTCTGTCTCTCTCTCAAGTTGCTAAGCCCTTCTCCCTGCGACCTGTCTGTTCTATGGCTAGCTTCCTTCTGACTTCTCTTTCCTAAATTCTGGTGAAACAGGAGACGTATCACGTGTGTTCCTTGTGATTGGAAAGTTCTAGAAGCCTGTGTGTGAGTATGTGTGTATGTGTGTTCACCTGGTGATCGCTGACCAACTAACTGCATCATCTCCTGACTCCTACTTCCTAGTCTGTCGTCAGCTTTTCCTCAGTGTAGCTTGCAAGATCATTTCCCATTCCCAGGCTCGCATAGAGCTGTCTATCTATTTATCTATCTATCTATTATGATTTGTAGTTATAATATGGAGTCCTAATATATGCTCAGTCACGCGAAAATGACGTACCATCGACAGTTAATAGTCATAACATATTAATACATATTATGTACACATTATAATGAACTTATAAGCCAATTAAGTGAAATATATAATATTGTAAAAGTAACATAACTGTATGAATATTGTATACATATAATATTCATAGTAAATAGTGATTATTCAGTAATATTACATTTTAAACAAGTTGTATACATTTTGTGAGATGTGTATGTATAACAGACATACGCATATAATTGTGCAATGGTAATAATGCTAGGTTATACATTACATATTGAGTTATCACTTTAGTAATGTCTAATATTTCACCTACACCGCGGGCATGTTTACCAATGTTTTGCGTGTGCCGTGGGGTTATTCAGGCTCCGACAGACTCTCAAAAAATATTTGCCAAAAATCAGTTATTAGTCCTAGAATATTAAAATTATATATGCTTATGGCACATACCTTCAGCTTTCTCCTGGAATGTTTGTTGAGCCTTCGTCTGTTACCGTAGGACTTGTGGAGACCTCTGAAGTTGGGTAACGAAGTCTCCACTTTACACTTCCCGACAACCTGTAATATGATTACCACAGCCAGATACTAACACTATAAACACTACTCTATGATTTTCAAGTAGTTTGGGATCCATACTCCAAAAAAAAAAACCCACTGTGAAAGCAATGAAAATTACGAGCGCGTCTGACCGTCGCACTTGCGCTAGTTCTCTCTTGGTACTCTGTCATTTTTTATTCATAAAACCCCTCATACTTTATATTTCTATTACTATATAACACTTATATATATCTACAGTCTTTATCCATAAGTTTCCTTCAGTAGTATTAGTTTATTGTTACTGTAGGGATTCAATTTCTTTCAGTAAAATACGTAGCATTCACTTTCTCGTCCTGTATACTAGCATTGAAAGTGAATGTCCACTTTCACCTTCACTCTCATAACTCATAGTATTCAGACATGCTAGAGTGAAACTTTCACTCTCATTACTCCTAGGGTATATACTCGTATTCTTATAATACTACTCATTTACATTCTATTTACGTTCTCTATTTTATTTACGTTATTTACATTTCTATTTTATTTACACTGTGTTATGCACTGCCACTTGAAGTAACTTATAAAACTATTTTCCACTGTTCACGTATATTTACATTCATTACTTTCACTTGCTGTTTACACATTATTTACACATTATTTACAATTCCACTTGCACTGTTTTACTCAATAGAAAGATCGTAGTCACTCTTTTATCAATTGTCAGCCCTTTACCTCTTTCCACACGAGGTTTAGTAGGGGATAAAGGTCACAGGGCCCTTCGCATGGGGGTGAAAAGTCCCTGAAGCTAGCAAGAGCAAACAGACATACCTCCACATTGGAAGATGAGAGTGAACTGATAAGGGTGGGCCGGGGTGGTGGCCTACCTAGGGAAAATGCATTGTTGCCAACATTAGCCTCTTGACACAGCTAATATATAGCAGTGAAATGATTGGAAGGAAATCTAGACAATACATTATAAATTTGGTAGTTCCAGGTGAATGTAAATATCACTTAGGCTTCTCTCTTCCCTCTTTATATGTATATTTATTACGAAAATAGATTATACGGCATATTTCAAGGGAAATAAACAGTGAAATTAGCGAACGAGTGCACGTGAGGTGTTGTCAGGTGATAATTAGCCAATTCCAGGTGTATGGCACTCTCACTTACCTTATTTCTTTCTTGTATATATTATTTGGTATAAGAATAGGGCATAGGGCTTATTTCAATGGATGAAATCAGTGAAAAATTCCAGAGAAGATTTACTGAGCGCAGCACGGCCGGGCAGGCGAGAGGATAGGGTAATGGAGGGGGGGTAGGGAGGGGAGTCAAGAACGGGGAGAAATGGCTAAATTGTCAACAATGGATGGGAGTACAGATGAGATTAGGAGTGCTGACTAGTGTTGGACATTGGCAGTACTGATAGATGATACAAGCCCCCACTTGGAAGCCCGGGTAAATTCAAAATAACACAGAATCACAAAAGCAATGCCCTGCAGTATGATCCCTTGCTCCCAAGCGTCACGAAAGTGACTCCTCGGTTAAGGGGTTAAACAAGCATTACATGCGGCAAGACATGAGAGTTAGTGAAGCTTCACATATCCAATCCATCCGCCTTACAAATCACTGTTTTCGTGGGGATAAGGAGGGGAGTTGAGTGGTGGACGTGTGCAATTAACCTGTCCTCTGGTGGCAGACTAACCTGTCCCCTTAACAGTGTTCATGACCGTACATATATACGTATTTGTACTGTACACACACACACACACACACACACATCTATATATATATATATCTATATCTATATATATATATATATATATATATATATATATATATATACCGTATAGAGAGCCTCTGTGGTACAGGTGTAAAGTGTGCGTTTTCGTACATGGAAGCACGAGGGTTCGTGCCCCGCCAGGGTAATAATGTTTGGGAGCATTCTTCTGGCCACATGCTACATTGGTGAACAAGAGGGGTGCTGTGGCTGAACCACTGTCGCAGACAGTAAAGTATGCTTGCTCCCAGTCGGCTT